>NC_092040.1:87758108-88053987 GCF_003086295.3 Arachis hypogaea
CTCCATCCTTGGCTTCCTCTCCAAGATGGATTTCTGGCCCTTGATGCTTCATGATGATGATGGCTTCATCTGCTCCAATCTCTGCCTCTTCCATCACTTCGCCACTCTAGCTACTTCCTGTGGTGGTTGAGCAGAATCAGAGACAAGCCATGCCTCCAAATATCTCTTCCTTGCTGGCCAAATCTTCTTCTTTCTTTTTGAGTATGAAGGACCCGAGATTAACTCACCAAATCTTACTACATTTGGTGATTATCTCAGCCACTGCATACTTTTGGTTTTCTTTTTCTTGCCATCATTAACTTGATGGTCTTGATGCATGTAGCTTCTTCTTTTCGGTGAATGTAGCTTAATGTAGCTTCCATGATTGCTGTGACATGACCGAAAGAGAAGAGAGAAAGAGATGAGAGAGAATATGAAGTTAAAGTAAAAGCAATTAAATGAAATGTAACATATTGAAGGGTTGCTTTTACTTCCCTTGCTTTGAGTAGCGTACAGCATTAATCATAATGATTCCCATCAAATCAATTTCTCTCTCATTGTTCCAAGGTCTGCAATAACTCCATTTAATAAAATTTGGATTCCATCAAGGAATAAAAGTGATATCCGTTGGAGCATGCAACAACATGATCAAAGGAGTGGGTTTTATTTGTTTAAATGGATAAAGCAATATTGTGTCCCATCTCCCTTTTTTTATTTCGGACCAAGCAAGTTGGTTATACACCAACAATAAATTTGGGCTTGCACATTTAAATCTGGCCCAAACCAATTCAGCCACAATGATTAAAACCATTTGTATGAATGCTGAATAATTTTTAATCAAATTGGGTTTGTTATAGATTTTCTTTATTTTTGGCCCAACACAAAATCTGCACAACAAAATTATTAATTAGGCAAGTATGAATTAAGATCAAATTAATAATTTTGTAATTAACTATTTTAATAATGTTTGTTCATCATCAAAATTAAATTAGAGTTTTCCAAACTCATCAATAACGATAATGATAAACTTTAGTCGATATATATATATATATAATGATTGAAGTATTAGGTTAAATAGTGAATAATAATAATAATTCAGGAACGAACTTTAGTGAATAATAATAATGTATATATATATAAACGAAAGCGTAGACTAGGTAATCGGAAATAGAGAAGTCAAATAGTTATAATAATAATAATAATTATAATAATAACGATAATAATAATAATTTATATATAAAGTTAATAATATATGAGTTACTAATCTAAATGACATTAGTAACTTAAAGGTGAAAGGTATTTGGTGAAGCATTAGTAAAGTTAAGATCAGCAAAAAGTACTGATATTAACTCATATCAGCGGATATCGAACTCGATAATAATATTATTAACTAATTTCTATTTTAAATTAAAATATCAATTACTCAAATTAAAATATATATATATATATAAGTTTCGTTACTTATAAGTTAATAGAATTATAGTTTTAATTATGTAAAATATTTCATCATAAAATATATATATATATATATATATATATATATATATATATATATATATAAAAGAGAATATGCATTTGATTGAATTTAAATAGTTATAAAATTAGTTCAATTATTGATAATAAAATAATTTCTAAAAATAGAAAACTCCAATTTATGAAATAAATTATAACTTATTTATATTTATATTTTTAAAACTGAGGGTCGCTACATTCAACCCACCTTACAAAAAATTTTGCCCTCGAAAATTGATATAACATGGAAAAGATTCATACTAACGTAACTTTCCTTCTTAAACATGTCAAAGAAAAACAGAAAGATTTGACATGCTTAGTTTGTAAATCTAGGATATTTTTATGGCTTAAAAGTCTACGCAAATCAGAAGATACAAGATAGACTCGATGCAGAAATGTTATAAGTGATGCGTGGGCATCTTGTCTATCTTTTCCTAGTGAATTTGCATCTAATTTGTTGAGTTTAATTAAGAATTAATTATATTTTAGCCACTATGGATTCTATTTTGAGTTTTGTGCAATTTTATTTATTTTAGGTAGCATTCGGAGGGATTTGATGAAGTTTCTGCAGTGAAAAAGAAGAACCCAAAGAGATGACCAGTGAAGACCGACGCGGACGCATGGCTCACGCGACCGCGCGGAATGGAGAAATCGCAATTACGCGATCGCGTGCCTGACGCGAACGCATGGACTGAAATCTGCACAAATGACGCGAGCGCGTGGATGACGCGGACGTGTCACATACGTGATCTGCAATAATATAGAAAACGCTGGGGGTGATTTCTGAGCTGTTTTGACCCACTTTCTAGCCCATAAAATACAGATTAAAAGCTGCAGAATGGACAAAGCAAGTGGTCCCCACCCATCAACTAAAAATCTGTTAATTAATTCGAATTTAAATTCAAATCTTATCTTTTAAGAAAAGATATTATTTTTTTTAGATAATTAGATTTTAAATTAATTAGGATTAGTTATAAAAAGGGGAGACTTCTCTTCTATTAGACACATTACATTAGAGGGATTCCATTAGGGAATTCTATACAAATTTACATTCTATATTCCATGAGCAACTAAACCTCCACTATTAAGGTTAGGAGCTCTATTTATTTGTATGGATTGATTTTATTGCTTTTTCTATTTTACTTTATGTTTTGGATTTATATTTAAGAATTATTTTCGTTCTTTATCTTATGAATTTGGGTGGAACGGAAGTATGACCCTCTTTCTATTTGAGTTCTTGTATAACTTGGAAAAGCTCTATACTTGAACAACAGCTTGAAAACATATTCTCCTAAATTCTAATTATCTGGATTTAACGGGATACGTGACATATAATCCTTTTATTCTTTGAGTAATTAGAGTTTTTGTAGCATGCAAACTGGAATTTGATCATGTACCCTTTAATTGGAATTAATTGACCAAGGAATTGGCAGTTAATGAATTTTAGAAGAGACTAGGAAGGTCTAAGGAATTATGGTCTAATCACATATAGTTTGCCATAAATTAAATCCTACATAATTAAAATAGTTAGTAAGAAAATTTAATCTAGAAAAATAGATAACTCTGAAGCCTTAACTGTTTTCCCATATTTTATTTTTAACTTAATTACTTGCGTACCTACCTTATGATATTTTCAACTTAAACTTTTTGAACATCTCAAAACCAATTTTTGCTTGCCTAACTAAGTTAATCAATCAATCATTGTTGCTTAATCCATCAATCCTCGTGGGATCGACCCTTACTCACGTAAGGTATTACCTGGTACGACCCGGTGCACTTGCCGGTTAGTAGTGTGGGTTGTAAAATACCGCACCAAGTTTTTGGCGCCGTTGCCGGGGATTGACTGTGATTAACAACTATTAATTGTTTGATTATTTAGATTAGGCGTTTTAAATTTAATTTTATTTTTTTAAAAAATTTGTTTTATTATCTTTCGAAAAAAAAACTTTTTTTACGTTAATATTTTTTTTCTTTTTTACACTTCCTTCTTTTTTTCTTTTGTTCCCCCTACCCCTGTCACATTTTCCTTCTTTCTTTTCTTTTTGTTTTTTTCCTTTTATAAAAAAATTAAAAATAAAAAAAGGAAATATTTCTGTTTTGTCTTTTTTATTTTCCTGTTTACCACATGGTGCGTTTAATCCTTTTTGGTGTTTTGTGCTAAAGAAAAATAATGGAAAGAGATCACATGGGTTACTACTTACATCCAAGTAGTGATTCATACTATGGTGGATGGAGGAACTATCAAAATTTTGGTTGGCAAAGCCAAAACCAAAGAAACTTCAGTGCTCCATGTTCCAACTACCAAGAACCATCATCTTTCTACCCATGTCAAGAGCCACCATCAGATATTGAGACTTTTCAGAAGAAGAGTGTTATGGAAGTAGAAACTCTTAATGCTATTCTTGCCCAGAACAAGCTTATGATTCAGCAATTAAGTCTACTTACTCAACAGATGAGTGGCATGCAAGTCCCAACTATCAACACCCAACACTCAAATTTTGAGTGGGGAGAGCAACCTTAGAGGCCACAAAATTTTAATCATAGTTCTCAGGGTGTTTTTCAACAGAATAATTCTAATAACCACCAGTTTCAGTCTTCCCAGTCCCAATAGAACAATGATTTGGAAGCAATCTTGAAAAGTTTTATGCAGGAAACCAGAGCCTCAATAAGAAACTTGGAAGTGCAAATGAGCCAAATAAGCAAGCAATTAGAAGGAGAGGAAGATGCACAACCTCCAATGCCCTTGGTAAGTAATGAAGAAGAGATTGCATTAGAAGAAAGCTACCAAGAGGAAGAGGTTGAAATTGAGAAAGCTTGCAAAGAGGTAGAAGAATTCAAGGAAGAACATAAGGAAGTGAAACTTGCAAGACCTCTCCCAAAGCCATTACCATCCAATACAACATTCAAGTGGGTAAAATTCCTACCCTTAACCTTTACTTTCTCACTTGAATATGGGCTACTAGAGACGGATGGTCAACTTAGAGCTCTTTGTGGCATTAAGAGTAAGAGGAAGATGGTTAGTGGCAAGAGATGTCAAGCAAGGTTCAGTATGATTGCATGCTCCAAATTGAAGTGCAAGGATTGGTGTAGAGCTAATTTGAATGGGTCTAGAAGGTTGTTTGGATGTCTCTGTGAGGATTCAGATTGCTTGCCACCAGGTGAAAATAATGGTGATCCACAAGAAGACAGACGTAAAAGCAAGATTTGGGACCCTGGAATTCATTCCCACAATCAACTCTCTTGGGGCCCTGTCACTTACTTCAACTTGCTCAAAGGTGTTAGGCGCCTAGTTTAGGATCCCGGTAGCCATTGGAATTACAAACATTGGTGGAGATTCCTGGATCAGTACAAGCACAAACCACCATGACAAGGAGCTCACCACATGTCCAACTTAAGGACGTTAACTAAAAGTGCTTGGTGGGAGACAACCCACCGTGGTATGATTGTTCTTTTTCGTATCCTTAGTTAATTTCTCATTTATTTTATTTTTATTGAGTTCTTACTAATTTTCTGATCATGCAGCTATTTTATCTCAGGAACCGAACACCTCAAGCTATATAAAAAAAATGCCACGCGACGCGACCGCATCAGCGACGCGTCTGCGTCGCAAGGAGAGGGGAGAAAATAAAAACGAACAGAGAGTTACGCTGGAGCGTGGCTGGAGGCGTACCAGTGGCACAAATCACCCCACGCGACCGCATCGCCGACGCGTCCGCGTCATGTGGGAATATTAGCCTCCCACATGACCGTGTGACCCACGCGGCCGCGTGCCCTGATTTTTTACGTAAAAAGGGTGCACAACCAAATATTGTGCTGGAGTGGTGATGGCTTGGTGCTAGACGCATAATCCCTATCACGCGATCGCGTGCCCCACGCGTTCGCGTCGCTTGCGCCGCCCAGTTTTCTTTCTCTCTCTCTCCCAATCCTAATTCTCTCTTATTCTTTTCTCCTCTTATTTTTCTCTCCTCTTAATAATTGTTTCTTCTATTTTCAGTACTTCTTTGCTTGAGGACAAGCAAACCTTTAAGTTTGGTGTTGACGCTGCGCGTATTGGTTTTCTGGCACCAAAAGGGAGGCGAATCATCTTCACGAAGGAGCACAACTTGAAGAATAAAGCGACCGCTAGGATAACTAAGGTGGTTGAGTTCCTTTCATTTTTATTCCTCCTTTCTTTTTCTATGTTATGTTCCGGTTTTCTGCTATTTTACTTTGTCTGTTGCATGATCTTTTATTAGTTAGAATTCTAGGATTAGTTTTTTTTATTTCTTTAATGCTGAAAAGATGTTTCATGTACCACTCACTGAACTTGAATCTAAAAAGAAAAGAAAAAAAGTGATGTATTGCATGAGAAATTGAGTTTAATTCTAAGAATAGTCTTATTTACTTAAATGTGGTGGTATTTTTTGTAATTTTTGAATGCATGATATGAACAGTGCATATTTGAATCTGAATCAAGGGATGTTGATGTATAAGGAACATGAATTTAGAGAATTATTATGACTTCTCTGAAATAAACAAAAATTTAATCCTTGAAGTAAAAGAAACAGCAAAAGAAAAAAATCATTATAAAAAAATAATAAAAGCAAGGTCCAAGGCTCTGAGCATCAATGACTAGGGAGGTCGGACATGATTAAAAGCTCAAAGAGTTGTTTCCCTAGTCATATGCTTGTGGTGTGACTGTATCAAGTAATCTTTGAGACAAAACACTTAGAGTTGAGATCAATTACATTTAACAGAGTATGCCAAAGGCTTTAAGCACCACTGTCTGGGAGTAATTAAAAGAAAAATTAGAACTCAAAGAGAGTTCCCCAGTTAAGTGCTTGTGGTGTTTCTGTGTCAAGTAAAGCTTGAGACAAAACATTTAAAGTCACGGCTAGGCTCAAAGGTGCAAAGCACCAAAGAAAAATAAATTAAAGTAAGTTTTGTTGTGTTCAAGGATTAAACTGAAATGTAAAGATCAGAGAATTCATAATATCATCCGGATTCTAATTCTGAATGACAATAACATTCTTGATTCAAAGGAGAGTGAGGTGCCAAACCTATTTAGGATTACAGTTATAAACTCCACTATAAAAAGAGACATGAGCTTAATCAAACTCTCATTCTCATGCAAATTCACATCCTAAGCTTATATTAGTTTTGGTTGCTTGAGGACAAGCAACAGTTTAAGTTTGGTGTTGTGATGCGTGAGCATCTTGTCTATCTTTTCCTAGTAAATTTGCATCTAATTTGTTGAGTTTAATTAAGAATTAATTATATTTTAGCCACTATGGATGCTATTTTGAGTTTTGTGCAATTTTATTTATTTTATGTAGCATTCGGAGGGATTTGATGAAGCTTCTGCAGAGAAAAAGAAGAAACCAAAGAGATGACCAGCGAAGACCGACGCGGACGCATGGCTCACGCGACTGCGCGGAATGGAGAAATCGCAATGACGCGATCGCGTGCCTCACGCGAACGCATGGACTGGAATCTGCACAAATGACGCGAGCGCGTGGATGACGCGGATGCATCACATACGTGATCTGAAATAATACAGAAAATGCTGGGAGTGATTTTTAGCTGTTTTGACCCACTTTCCAGCTCAGAAAATACAGATTAGAAGCTGCAAAATGGACAAAGCAAGTGGTCCCCACCCATCAACTGAAAATCTGTTAATTAATTCGAATTTAAATTCAAATCTTATCTTTTAGGAAAATATATTATTTTTATTTTTAGATAATTAGATTTTAAATTAATTAGGATTAGTTATAAAAATGGGAGACTTCTCTTCTATTAGACACATTACATTAGAGGGATTCCATTAGGGAATTCTATACAAATTTACATTCTACATTCCATGAGCAACTAAACCTCCACTGTTAAGGTTAGGAGCTCTGTCTATTTGTATGGATTGATTTTATTACTTTTTCTATTTTAATTTATGTTTTGGATTTATATTTAAGAATTGTTTTCGTTCTTTATCTTATGAATTTGGGTGGAACGGAAGTATGACCCTCTTTCTATTTGAGTTCTTGTATAACTTGGAAAAGCTCTATACTTGAACAACAGCTTGAAAACATATTCTCCTAAATTCTAATTATCTGGATTTAACGGGATACGTGACATATAATCCTTTTATTCTTTGGGTAATTAGAGTTTTTGTGGCATGCAAACTGGAATTTGATCATGTACCCTTTAATTGGAATTAATATACCAAGGAATTGGCAGTTAATGAATTTTAGAGGAGACTAGAAAGGTCTAAGGAATTAGGGTCTAGTCACATATAGTTTGCCATAAATTAAATCCTACATAATTAAAATAGTTAGTAAGAAAAGTTAATCCAAAAAAATAGATAACTCTGAAGCCTTAACTTTTTTCCCATATTTTATTTTTAACTTAATTACTGCGTACCTGCCTTATGATATTTTCAACTTAAACCTTTTGAACATCTCAAAACCAATTTCTGCTTGCCTAACTAAGCCAATCAATCAATCATTGTTGCTTAATCCATCAATCCTCGTGGGATTGACCCTTACTCACGTAAGGTATTACTTGGTACGACCCGGTGTACTTGCCGGTTAGTAGTGTGGGTTGTAAAATACCGCACCAATAAGGCAGGTTGGTATTAGAACGATGGGTTTATCACTTCTAATACTCGCTTCATCTAGCTCCCAAGTTCTACCGATTCTAATGGTGTCATTATACGTAATACTATCAAAACTGGTTCAGCCTCTGACACTAAATCTATCACAACTTACTTTTTCTCTCAACACCTAACTGATTATCAAAGAGATATTTCTATCAGCCTAAATTCCTAGTCCGTATCAAAGTCCAAAACTACGTCCTTTCTAGTCCTAAACTTCCATATCCGGTTATGTAACCTAAACGAAAGCGGGATCCTAGCTCTATACAAAACAAATCTGTCCTACGCATTCGGTATCATACTTACCTCGATCCTGACGTGGCCAACCCGCATCTGCGGCTCTCCCACGCGAACAATCTCTAGACATGTGTTCCGGTGCTCCACATCGAAAACACATTCCCAGTCCATACCTGTGTGGCTCCTCTGGAGTAGTCTCACCAAAGCCTTCCTGTAGCAGTGATAAACCCCATTTGTAGGGTTTATCTTGTATTGATTTTTGTGGATTTTATCACCTTTTACCCACATTTATTCAATGAAATAGCATGGTTTTGTATATTCTTCTTTAATTGTGCTTAAGAGTGAAAACATGCTTTTTAGGTCTTAAAATAGCTTAATTTAATTCACCTTGATTCCATTAGATGCCTTGATATGTTTGTTAAGTGATTTCAGATTTAGGAGGCAAAGATTGGATAAAGGGAATAAAGGAAAAGCATGTAAAAATGGAGAACTCATGAAGAAATGAAGGAATCGCAAAAGCTGTCAAGCCGACCTCTTCGCACTTAATCGGTCATAACTTGAGCTATAGAGGTCCAAATGATGCGGTTCTAGTTGGGTTGGAAAGCTAACATCTGGGGCTTCGAAACGATATAAGATTTGCCATAGTTGCTACACGTATGGTGATGCGTACGTGCATTATACACACACGCGTCGTTGCTGCCATATGATCCACTTAAAGCAATACGTGGCCAGCGAATTCTAGAGCCTTGTGGGCCCAATCCAACTCATTTCTGATGCTATTTAAGCCAAGGATTGAAGGGAAATCAACATACTTCACATACTTTAGAAGTTAGTTACCATTAGTCATAGTTTAACTTAGTTTAGTAGTTAGAGCTAGTTTCTAGAGAGAGAAGCTCTCACTTCTCTCTAGAATTAGGATTAGTATTAGGTTTAGTTCTTAGATCTAGGTTTTAATCTTTGCTTTCTTCTACTTCTAGCTTTCAATTCCTTGTTGTTACATTCATCTTCTTCTATTCTTTCGTTGTAATCTCTTTTATGTTGCTCTTGTGTTTTGTTGTAGATCTATTTTTGTTCCTTCCATTTTCTTTCCATTCAATTCAAGGTCATTCATAATAAATGTATTTCTTTTGATTGTTGTTGTTAATTCCTTGCAATAATTGTTGTTAGATTTTGTTCTTGTTGTTGATTTACTATGCTTTCCTTTTATGCCTTCCAAGTGTTTGATGAAATGCTTGGTTGGATTTTAGAGTAGAATTTTATACTCTTGGCTTGGAAAGGTAACTTAGGACCTCTTGAGTTACTAATGTCCAAGTGATTGATGATTGGGAGCCATTGACTCTAGTTCTCACTAATTGAATTAGTGGAGAGTTAGGACTTATGGACTTGGATTGATATATCTCATTCAACTTTCCTTTACCATTAGTTAGAGGATGATTTAGTGAGATTAATCCTTGCCAATTCTCATATTGTGGTTAGTGATTAGGATAGAAATCTTTGACCACCAACCCTTGTCAAGACTTTTTTTAGCCATTAGTTTACTTTTTGCCATTTATTTTTCATGTTTCTTATTAAAACCCCAAAAATAACTCACAACCAATAACAAGACACTTTATTGTAATTCCTAGGGAGAACGACCCGAGGTTCAATACTTCGGTTTATAAATCTAGGGGTTTGTTTTAGTGACAAACAATCTTTTGTATGAAAGGATTATTGTTGGTTTAGAAACTATACTTTACAACGAGATTTCATTAGTGAAATTCTAAGCCGTCAAAAATCCAATCATCAAGCAGTGTCCCTTCATGGAGCAATCCTCTGTGAGCTGGCTCTTCTTAACTAACTCAATGAAATTTGTTAACTTTTGAGGATACACGTAATTAAAGATATCCCTCCTTAGTCCTTTCTCATACTAAGAATATTTCCATTCCTCATAATCGGCTGGATTTCCTTGACAAGTTTTTTAGAAACGGCACAGGTTGTCGAATTCACGGGTATAGTTGGCAACGGACATATCCTTCTGCTTCAGCTGCATTAACTACAATTCCTTTGCAGTGTGAAATGCATGCAAGAAATATCTCCCGTAAAACTCTGTCTTGAATCTTTTCCAAGGGACATCCGTTAACTCTACCTGCAAGGTATGACACAACTCTTGCCACCAATTCTGAGCATCTCCATCCAACATATGAGTCACTATCTCCACTGACTATACTTCAGGAACATGTTGAGTATACAAAAACCTCTCCACTTTTCAAAATCACTTATCAGCCTCCAGGACATTGGCGTTTCTGTTAAATCGAGGTGGACCACTCTTGAGGAAGTCAATAAGGGTCATTAACATATAGTATCGACTTATATTACATGTACTAGCACTAGAGTTTCCACCTCGACATCCTTGCATTGGTTCAACCACAGGATTTCCTCTCCGAATACCTCATTCGGATCCACGAGATGACATTTGGTCCCTGTTCACACCAAACAAGTGATATTAAGTTAATCAGTCTCAATATCGCAAGTCTAATGCTTCAAGTTCCAAATGCATGCTCATGAATATTTATGCCACATATATCAATCAAATATCCTAATAGTACATACACACACCCAGAGTATGCCCAGAAGTATAATCAGTCCATCCCTCAGGCTCTACAGGAATGAACTGCTCTGATACCATAATGTAACACCCTACCACCCAAAAATTTATGCTTAAGTCGTAAAATAGAGGTGGCGAGGTATTACGACTTCTAAAAATTAAAACACATACTTATAATAGTAGAAAGAATATAATAGACTAGAAGCCTTGAAAAATGGGTAAAACAAAATCACAAAATGAAAAGTGCCACGCTCCAAAAACGGAACAACTTGCGTGTTAGGAAAACTATAACTATCAAACGTAAGATAATAAAAGTAGGAATAGAAAGCCAAAGGTACAAAATAACAAGATCCTAACTCAGTTCGTGAAGTCAAGGCTGGCCGGAGAATATTTACACACACACACACACACACACACACACACACACACATATATATCCAAAACCCAAAATGTACATAAACAAAATCCTGCCTCTCCATAAACCTCTAAGAGGATAAAAAAGAATAAGTTATGCGGAGAAAAAGCTAAGTACATGTATATACATCACTGCATAACAAAATAACCCAGTAACCACTTCGCTTCAGGTGTCCAGACGCCTAATAAGATACCTCTCGACCTGCATCTGAAAAACAACAACATAGTATGGAATGAGAACCGGAGGTTCTCAGTATGGTAAAGGTGCCTGCATAGTTAATATAAAAGGTCTCGGGAGAGCCAGAGGCATTCCTAGAACTTCGACACTCAAATTTCAGCTTAAGAATTCAATTAAACCAGAAATTAGGTAAGTTGTCTAAGGTATTCTAGTTTTGAATCTAACTTTAACCTAATGCTTCACGCTCTGCTCCTCAAATCCTCTGAATCACTGGTGGAACAACCCCTTCCATACCTCTGCCAAGAGAGGTTTCTCAGAAAACATACACATACAATTCAAGCAAGGAAAACACAGATAGAGAAGCATTTACAGTAAGTAGGACAAATAGCAGTTAAGCAGAATTAAACAGCTAAACAAACTAAAACAATGCATACTCAAACAAAGCAAACAAATGCATATGATGTATGCTTGTCCTATTGTTGATGAGTCTCATCTGTCGGTTATACAGCCAACCCGACATGTCCTGGTAGTTAACCATTGGACAGTCTCTCTGTGCACGCATCCCCAAGTTCAATAATAGAAGAAAATTATAATAATAGATTATACTTATACATTATAATGACATAATATTATATTACAAAACCTAATATTATATATATATATATATATATATATATATATATATATATATATATAATGATAAATTTTAGTGGATATATATATAATGATTGAAGTATTAGGTTAAATAGTGAATAATAATAATAATAATACAGGAACGAACTTTAGTGAATAATAATAATGTATATATATAAACGAAAGCGTACACTAGGTAATCGAAAATAGGGAAGTCAAATAGTTATAATAATAATAATAATTATTATTATAATAACGATAATAATAATAATTTATATATAAAGTTAATAATATATGAGTTACTAATTTAAATGACATTAGTAACTTAAATGTGAAAGGTATTTGGTGAAATATTAGTAAAGTTAAGTTCGGTAAAGAGTACTGATATTTACTCATATCGGCGGATATCGAACTCAATAATAATATTATTAACTAACCTCTATTTTTAAATTAAAATATCAATTACTCAAATTAAAATATACATATAAGTTTCGTTACTTATAAATTAATAAAATTATAGTTTTAATTATGTAAAATATTTCATCATAATATATATATATATAAGAATATGTATTTGATTGAATTCAAATAATTATAAAATTAGTTCAATTATTAATAACACTACAATAATTTAGGCTATTTTTTAGGATTATTATGTGTCAAAAAAAATTAAAATTCGTCAAAAAAACAAATTTTGACAGTATTTTAACTATGAAAATATGTTAATATAAGTTTTGTCAAAAATAGTATTTTTGACATATAAGTAATTATAAAAAAGTTTAAATTTTATTTTGATAAATATTGGCCGTCAAAAATAATTTGTTAGAAAAATTTGAGAATATATTTTTTGTGATACTTATTAATCGTCAAAAATACTATTTATTTTGACACTTATTGACCATAAAAAATTCTCAACAAAAAATGAGATTAGATCTTGAAACTGAAGAACAAACTGAGATTTTGAAGATGAAGAATGAGTAATATGATCCCAAATTGAGAGCAGTGTGATGTTAAAATTGACGAAACTCAACGAAGAAAAGGAATAATGGAGTAAGTTGAAAATAAATAAGTGTCAAAATTGAGTAGTAATTTTCTACAATCAAATTATTCATAAAAAAAACATAGAAAATTTGACATTTGTGATATTTGTCAAAAATATATATTAATTTTTACATTTAACTATGACCGTTAAAAAAAATCATGTTAAAATAGCTCTCTTTTCTTGTAGTGTAATAAAATAATTTTTAAAAATAGAAAACTCCAATTTATGAAATAAATTATAACTTATTTATATTTATATTTTTAAAACTGAGAGTCGCTATAATATATTTTTTTTAATAAATTCTTAAATATATAATATAATAAATATAAATTAGTTAATAAATTATTTAAATTTAAAAAATTATTTATTATAAAATTAAATAAATAATTTTTAATATAATTTACAAATATGTAAATAATAAAAATTACAGTTAATATATTAATAATAAATTAATAATAATAATTTTATGATATATTATTTAAAAACCAATAAACACCATTTTTTTTCTTTCTCATTTCACGTGTCCCCAAAAATTACTTGCACTCATCGACTTAGGTCCAGTTTGGGTAAATAACTTAAATAAGTTCTTTTGGAAAATGAGCTTAAAGTATAAGGACTTTTATTAATAGTAGCTTATAAATAAGTTATTTTGTGTTTGGATTTTTAACTATAGAAGTACTTATTTTAAAGTTGTAGCGTTTGGATAAATAACTCAAAAAATATAATTTTTTTGACATAAGAGAATGGATATTAAATTTTTTTAAATTGTTTAGACTCATAATTTAAACCAGTCTCTTTCAAGAATTTTATTTTTCAATTTACCCAACCAACTTTGTTAAAATGTGTTCCAGGTCTATTTCGAGCCATCATCTCTTCTTTACATATTTTCATGAATATAACAGTATTTCGTTCATTTCAATCAGCTTTAAATTTTCTTCCGGACTTGCCACTTTCATGAATTTGTTGGGGAAGAACATAAAAAAAAGAAAATTATAAAACTAATTATAAAAATAATAGCAAGTTGTATAAAAATAAAATCACATATAAAAAAATAAAATTAAAATCACATATAAAAAAATAAAATTAAAACTGAGATTTCATAGCATACAAAATATTCAATACAAATTTAATAATAAAAATAGAATAATAAAATGATAAAAAAAGAAATACCTGGAAGGAATATATGCGGAACAGAAGATGGTGGTGAAGGGTCAATACTTCCAGCAGATGAATCATTACGTGAAAATGGTGGTGGAAGGCCAACACTTCCAGTAGATGGAACATTGCGTGTGAGGATGATGGTAGAAGACCAGTGCTTCTAGAAGATGGAACCTTGCGTGAAAATAGTGGTGGAGGACCAGTATTTCCAACAGAAACAGAAAACATTTTTACACAGAATCAAGAACGAAAGTAAATTTTTTTGTTTTGAAATCAATTTTTTTTCATGGAAGTGATAAAATGACTTATCAAAAAGGAGAAAGTCATCTATTTCTACTTCTTCCAAAAGCTATGAATTAACTTTTCGGGAAGTTAAAAGCTGTTCTTAAAAATAGTGCCAAAACACACTTATCGTAACTTTTCATAATTCAAAAGTAAATATAAAGTAACTTTTGTGCGTTCCCAAACGGACTCTTAGTTTTTAACTTTGAGGATTTGCATAAATAATTGATTTAAGCTAAGTTTTAAACAACATTCTTTATTTGAAAAATTAAAAAATATATATAATAATAAATGTTTATACTCTTTAATTTCTTTTTAAAATAAGTATCTCTCTTATTTTTTATGTTTATTGAAAAATTAATGCAACCTAAAGAGTAAAAGAAATAGTTATTTTAAAATTAAAGAAAGCAATTTAACACAAGTTTTTTATAAACAGACTGATTTACTTTTATTTTAAAACATAAACAGGAATAATTTGATGACGGTTATAATAGATTTATTTCTTAATATATATAAAAAAAAAGTTATGCATCTAAATTTTTTACTTAATTAAGTTCAATCAAATTGAAAGGATACATTTTAGATTCATGCAGCACCACTTTTATTTTAGGTGAAAAGTAACTAAATTTTACGATTACGCATGTATCTTTTTTTTTTTCCCCTTCTCCTTCGTTCTTATATGTAGGTATTTTTATTTGTCTTTTAAAATAAAAAACCAAAAACAAGAGAAAAAAAATATATACATAACAAAAAAAGAAATAAGAATAACAAAAAAAAAAAGCTAAATAAATTTTTATTAAGAAACCGTTGCATTAAGTCCAGAACCTTGGAAACTTTTGCCTAAAAAATTTCAGAATCATAGTTAATAAATTTCTGTGTCAACGATAAAAAAATTTGATGCTATTTGTACAACTCTTTCTTTTCTTTTTTTTTTTTCATTGTTCTTTTTATTTTACACTTTTATTTATAATTCTTCATGTTTTTTCTCTTTAAAAAGAATTTAAAAATATAACATAAAAGAATTATGCAGATTTTTATTTCTTTTTCTGATATTTTTTATTTTTTTACAATAAATACAAAAGATTTTTAAAAAAAAATACATAATTTTATAAATAAAAATACAGTAATTTTGTGCGAAGAAAGAAGAAAAATAAAAAGCCAAAAAAAAAACTACAGTATCAATTTAACTTTAGCTTAAAAAATTTTGGTATTAAAATTAAAAAATTTTAATGTCAAAGATAAGTAATTTTTGTGTTAAGCTTAAAAAATTTTATGCTATTTTTCACGTGAAAAAAAAGAAGTGTAATTTACGTACACATGTGAGCAATTTTTATTAAATTTAAGCCAATTTAATTAGATTTAGTTGATAAAAACACTTGGATATATAATTAGATTGAATATACATTATGGTCTTAATAATAATAATAATAAATATCTAAATTTAATAAAAAAATATTATATTATTATTTATTTAATTAAAAAATATATATAAAATAATAATAAATTAGATTACGGTGGTATTATTTATTTTAATTTAATAATATTATATGTCCATTAAATATTGTTATTTTAGATTAGCACTTATTCAACATAATTTATATCTATATTTACAAAAATTTGTACATAAAAAATATATAATTTATACTTATATTTATCAGAATTTATATACATTTTTCAATACAATTTACATTTATATTTATTAAAAATAATTTAATATTTATTCGGATTAAATATTAGTCAAAATTACTAAAATCTGGTGCCCGAGTTTCTGTTTTCAACCATTGCAAACAAAATATACAGTAGTTACATGTAATGAGCTAAATATTGAACCTTGCACAATATATAATAATTAGTATTATATATATCTACTTCATTCTAAGCAATGACCCAAACAAATATATAGATTCATCGTTCTTATTAAACTAATAAACAACAATGAAACGTGATGACTTTATTTAAGAAATGGATAATAAGTGTACCCAAGAATTGGATCACAAGTGTAGAATGCTTGATGATTGTATTTGTTGAGAGAAGCATCATCAAGTGCAAATCTCTTTGGCAAATCTGGATTAGCCAAGAGAATAAACGACCATTTGCAACAAGATCTGAAGAAGTAGTTTTCGTCTCTTCTTTTGGTTTATGTTTTGTTCGAGTAAGTTTGTTTGACCAATGCAATTCAATATTTGTTGGCTGAAATTAACTGCTATAGTGATAGTTCATAGTTGAATTGAAAGAAAAAACACTTTCCAAAACTCAAGATGGACGCTCACAAACACAAGGGTATATTGCATTAATTTTAATTAAAAAAAATTAACGTGTAATAATTTCACCTTGTAAAAACCAGTTGTAAACAAATTTCCATGTTCATTAACTATTAAACATAAACTCAAATCAACATTAACCATGAAGAAGCCTTTCACAGCAAAGCAACAAAGTCCTTAACCAAATTAAATACATTATATACTACTACTCCAAGATCTAATATAATAATAATTCACAATTATTTAATTAATTTCAACAGGCTGATAATTTCTCTGAATAGATTCTTTCACTGCATCCAACACAATTTGAGTCTTTCTACTCACAACACTCCATTCCTTGAGAGGCTTCTCTCCACAAAACTTAATATTATAAACCAACTCAGCAAATTTTTTAACCATCAAAACCTCTTGAGGAACCTCAGTCTCCACAACATGCTCATTAGGCTTAGGGCACCATCTTCCCGCTTCAATCTTCCCATAATCCATCTCCGAAGCCTCATAGAAGGTTCCATAACCGAAATTCTCCTCAAACGGAAGAGTGAAATCGTGAAGACGGAGACATCCTTTCGTTCCCAAAGCAGTGACATCAAAGGTTACGTAAGATAAGAAGGAGCAATGGAACGTTGCAGATCTTCCATCTTCCCAATGCAAGGCTGAGCCGCATGAAATTATTACACCTTGTTCGTTGAGAATGGCTCCGGGAAAAGCGAGCACTGATTTTGGAAGTTCGTAGTTCATGGCCCACAATATGGCGCGTATGCAGTACCAGCCGGTGTCGCCGAGGGCGCCGAGGCCGTCCAGGTCCGGCTTTGCGCGGATGCTATGCTTTAGAAATTCCGGTCCGGGATTGTACGTGAGACAACTGTGTATCTAATTCATAGAAACCGAGTCCAGTTAGTTAATTTGTACGAGGAAATATAGGAATTCAATGGAGTATCTGTATAATATGTACGATAAAATTTATAGATATTTGATTTAATAGGACATCAGATGTTTATTATTTTTGAATGATTATTATGAATAATATTGATGTATTATGTTTGAAAAATTAACAATATTTTATTTTAAAAAATTCATTTTTTAATTTATATTAGACCAAATAAATAATTCATTGTACACATTATATAAATATTCCATTGGCTCTTTAGGAAAATTCAATTCATATTCATATCTTAGTTATTATTTTTAAATAAAAATATCTTTATCCGAGTAAATTTCGATGTATTAATTTAGATTTGACTAATTTAATACAACATCTTATGTGTCACTCTTTTTGGTTTATGACTATAGTTTGTCATTAAGTATAAAAGTGCTACTTCTTGATAGCAATCACCTAGTTGAATTTAAATAAGTTTGACATAACTTAGTTTTTATATAATAAAAAAATTTTCAAATGTACCTAGAAATATCGATATAATAGTGATTTTATATATTATATATTTTTTATAATTAAAATTACTAAAACATTAGTATTTCAAATATATTTAAAATTCTTTCTAAGCATTTCTCATAATGTAACATGTATCTGACTTTTTAAGCACTATATATGAGGGGAAATTGAGCATGGAAATACCAAATACGGTAAAAATACAACGATCATGTTTTTTTTTTTTTTTCTTTTTGGGACGGGGGAGTATTGATTGCATCTTTAAAGAATAATAGGGTTGTAAAGTCTATTGTTTTTGTCATGAGGGTTGTGATGTCTATAACATCAAAATCTAATCACATTTGTAAGCCATTGTTCAGTTCAATTTGAGCCCAATAAATAGACTAATTTAAGAGTGCAATCTTGGTCAATAGAAGCCCAATAAAAGCCCAGAAATAAAGGGAAAAGCTTATTTAGAATGCATAACATGACCAAGAACAAAAACCGAACGCATACAAATACAATCTTCTCTTTTTGGATACATTTCACAATTACTTTAAAAGCAAATGAATTAAATTAGTAATGTGTTGCAATATCTTCACATCTTATACTAATATGACTACTAATATTAAAAAAGTGGCAGATAACATTTCAAGACCCATTGAAAAGTACCCCACAACTAATACTGGCTCTATTTCGAATGTTGCCAACCTTAATTTATGCCTACCAAGACAAAACTATAATTTGTTTAATCACAATATATGGAAATGTTGTCACGTGTGTAAAATTAAGGAACTAATTTAACTAATAGCCAGCATTCTTATCGATTTGATAAATATTAATTCTAATTTTGTCTAATAAAGTACAGGCATAACTTTGGTATCTAAAAGGCAATTTAATTTAAATCTTGTTCATTTTAGTCTCTATTATACCGTCCATTCATAACTGTAAGTCACTTTTAATAAAAATACATATATTATTAAAAAAAAATACTATGTATAAAAATCAATCACTAAATTAATTACTATATATTTATATAAAAATAAGTATAATTTAATTTGTTTTTAATATGTATTTTATATTAATAATTAATTTTAATATATATTTAACATAATTGATTATTAAATTAAAAATGATTTAGCATGTTTAAATAAGTTTAATTTTAAGATTGATTAAACTAGAAGGCATATCTAATGAATGAAGGGGGGGGGGGGGTTTACAAAGACTATTAAAATATTCTAAAACTAAGAAAGGCTTATTATCAATATGGAGGAAGTAGATAGAAGGCTTATATATATCATAATCAAATGTATTTCTATAATCAAGTGGACAAAAAGTTGACACACTTGTGATTATTATTAGAACATTTCTAAAGATGAAAAATAAGAAATGATAAAGGAAAAAAAAAAGGAAGATATATTTTTTAATCCAAGGTATTGTTCTTTCTATTATCAAGAACCTAAGGGAAGCTAATATCTTTTCGAATATTATGAAAGTTACTCTTCAAATGGGATAATAGTGTTTCAAAAACAAAATCCTATTTGTGTTTTCGAATTAACTACATTTAAATCTTGAATTTCTACCCCCCTTTTGTTTATTTTAAAGGAATAAGGATTTGTCTTTCTATGTTGGCATATATGTATCTTCATGCATGAGTGAATCTAGGGTAACTCAAATTGTAAAACACAAGAAAAAGAACTTCAACAACAATACATATATAAAATTGATTAACACATACCCATTTGAGTTGACCAAAACGTTGTTCATCAGATAAAGCTTCCTTCATTTTAGCCGTACGAGGGTGGTGCACCCACATGGTCCCATCCATGAATTGAACCCCATTACCCTCACAAGCCTCAAGAATTCGGTCAAGCTCCGCCGTGTTCATCGCCACCGGTTTCTCCAAAAGCATATGCTTTCCTCTCTCAGCAGCTCTTACTGCCCATGTCACATGCAGAGCTGTTGGGAGAGGAATGTATACAGCATCCACGTGATCATCATCAAGAACACCTTCATAGGTACCATAAACCCTAACTGCCTCCGGCAGGCCGTTCTCGGCCGCGAAGGCGGTTGCCTTCTCTAGGGAACGGCTGCCTATGGCTTGAAGAGTGGCATTTGGTGCTCTAAGTATGGCCTTGCAAAGCTTGATAGAGATGTGAGCACAACCAAGGACACCAAAACGCACTGTCGTTTTTTCATCGTCCATTATGTTGTGTGATTAATTTAGTGTGTGTGTGTGATTAGGAGGGGAGAGGGCTAATTAACAAGAATTTATCCATGATAATTATCATGATGACCTAAAGAAGCATTAGTTGTATTTGGGTTTAAAATAATATCATTAGTTTAGCATTAATAATTTATACAAGTGTAGGTGGTTGGATCCCAAGATATTATTATATTGTAACTTGACCTATAAAAAAAAAATTTTGTTTTTTTTTTCCCTTGTCGATACCACATGTTACCTTTTTTTTTAAAATTATATATACATATATTATTAGTACATATATACACGCGTTACTTTTAAAAGCGTTTGCATGTCTTCAGGAGAAAAGAAATAATTTAATATATTATATTTTACGTATTTCACCTAATATATTGAAATTTCCAATAGGATTAAGCCTGCTTTTGAAAATGTTGTCATCATAATTTGGTTTGCAATTTGTCTTTTGCAGTTTTATTATGTAAATTAACTACTTAAGGCCAATAATTGCAATAAACTAGTAAATTATATTTCAACTAGTGGAGATAGATTAAGATACTAAACCATATAGTTGACCTTCAAATATATCATGTGTTTTTCTTTTGTTGAATAATACAAAAAAAGCTTCTAGAAGGAATATGTTTCTTATTAATTAGTTGGTTGGACGACATTGACAAAGTTAAATTTAATTTAATTCAGTAATATGAATATATGATATATAATTTCATTAATTAATTACTATGATGTTTCAAAATTAAGGAATTTATGCATTATGTTATAGCTATATATTTCAGGGAATTAATATTTCAGAAATTATTAGTTACATAATAATGATATGGTGATATTATGTAAAATGTCAAGCGAACGAATAATGCAGTATCTGTGCCAGCTTGTTTAAGGTAACATGACCTGTGTTCAGGCAATGAATTTTTTATTAGAAAAAAAATAAAAAAAATCCAGAATCCAATTTAATTTGCATGAATTGTTTTTTGAGAAAAAAAAAACAATAACTAAAAAAAGTAAGAGAAATGTCTTTTCATTTTAACCTATTTTTAGGAAAACAATAAAACATCAACCAAAATGGATTTTGAATGTGTGGTTTTTAATTTTTTGATGTGCAAAGTTTTTTTGACTGATTATTGACTATTTTTATTGTTTTTCTAGTACAACTGGACACAACAACATTAAAAGTGTATGTAACGACAATAATAATAAGGGTTTATTTATTTTATATTCTAAAAATACATATTAAATTTACAAATTAAAAAAATTATTAAAAATGTAATAAATTTAAATTTTTAATATATTTAATTTACGTTCATTAAATAAAAATATTTAAATTTTTTTATTAATAATAAATTTATCGTGTACTTAACACACAGGTTACCTAGATTCTTTAATTATAAACACAAAGTGTTACACAAGAAAACAAACATCATCGATTAGGGAATATGAAATGAGAATCAATTAAGAACTATTGTTATGGTGCAGTGTAAACCACGCATTTTTCTTCCCAGGTCTCAACAACTGAAGCCATCCAACGAATAGGGATGGACCAGAAAAAATTAACAATAATAGAGGCAAAAATATATAAAGTAAAATTTATGTATAGATAATTTATTTTATTTTTTATAATATATTTTAACATAATAGATAAAAAATTAATATATCGTTAATTTGAATTTTATTTAAAAATCTGTCATTATTCAATAAATTATTTTATATACAAAGTTAAATTTAAGTTTTTGATACTTGTTTAAATAAATTAAATTACTAATATTCTAAGACATATTTTAAATAATTTTTAATTAGATAATATTATAAAGATAATTATCACTCTTTTTTAATTTATTTATTTATTTATTTTAGAAATAAACATAATATATAACAAAAAGATAAATATTAACATTTATATATAATTTATTTTTTTTTATCAAAATCTTGTGAGGGCAAATGTCCCCTCTTACTTCTACAGTTCTACTTGAATTCGTGTCTACCAACAAATGATTATTTAAAATTATATATTAAACGACAGAAATTTATTTACAGTCATATTTGAATAAAATTGTCTTTAAATTGTTAATATATGTTATTATTTGATTTTAAAAATAATCAGTTTATTGTATATAAATAGTTTAATTAAAAAACTAATTTAATTTAGACTAAATAATTTTTTTATTCTCTTCTTTTTTATTATGTTCTTAAAATTCATTCTCTTCTAATGAATTAATCTCAAACTTTTAATTGAATATGTTCTTCTTATTTGATTTCTTAATCAAATTTCTTATTTTAAATATATTTTTTATTTTTATTTTTATTTTTATTCAATTCACTATGAATGATAAAAATTATTTAATAAATATGTAACAGTTCATCTCATCACACCATTTAATGTTTAAGACGAAACAGAAATTTGCAATGAAATCGCTGGGATAGACGGGCCGAATAATATTATTTATGATCTTTTATTTGTATCGTAAATTCAGTTCTCCGTCTTTTTATGTAAAACCTAATTTTTTTTCCATTCCAATTCTTCATTTTTCCTCTTTTGTCATTCTTATACAAACAAAAAGACGTAAAGTTTGTTTTTTTTAAGAATACCAAATTTTACATTTTCAAATAATTTCGTATACATATATTTTACGAGAATTAAATAAATAAAAATAAAAAATAAATTTGAGGAAAGAAATTTAGTCAAGAAGGATGAAAAAGAAGAACATACTAAATTCATTATTCGGAAATAACATGCAGAGAGAATTGAAAAAAAAAATTAAATGTGGCTATTTGATCTATTCAAACCAATTTTTTTAAAAAATTATTTGTATATAATAAATTGATTTTTTTTATCAAAACAAATAATAACATGTGTCAGTAATCTAAAAATAGTTTCATGTAAAGTTGACTGTAGGTAAATTTTTATTTGGTGAATTTCGATAAATTATTCTACTAATTTTCACAATTTTAAAATTAGATCAAACTGGTTGATTCAACTAGATTAATCAAAAATCGGTCAACAAATTAATTCAATTAAAGTAAAAAAATTTAATAATAAACTGATAAAAAAACTAAAAAAAAAGATTAAAAATTTGATTAAACCCATTGAACTGGTATAATTTTTTAATAGTTAATCGATTTAAAATAATAAAATATAAAAAATATATATTTTCTATATAAATATATTATTTTATTATATTCAATTTATTTTTTATTGAACTTTAGTTGAACTCTTAAATTTTTGAACATCTAATTTTATTAAATAAGAGATTTGGTTTTCATAATCTTGTTAATTTTTTAATTCAATGATTGGGATATTACGAAATAATAATAATAATAATATAAAATAATAAATGAATTTTTTATTTTTTATTTCAAAAATAAATAAATTATTGACTAATTAAAATATAAAATCGTCTCTTATTTTTTAAAACGTAAAATATCTAAATTCATTCGCGGTTTACGAAATTAGGGACTTAGATATCTCATATGTTGCATAAACATTTTTGGATAATAATATACTAAATTATTACTACTAATATATGGTTAATTAGTACATAGTTACATGTGCGTCTAGCTGTACTAATTAAGTCCCAAAGATGCATTTGATGTAAAATATTACCTAACCGCCCTTTGAGTTGCTCAAAAATACTAAATCCTTGTTTAATTTAATTCATCAATGACAAGGATACACCATTACAAATTATAAAAAAAAGCAAATATTATTTCTGGCTGTGAAAGTACTCATCACAACATGCCATAATATAATGTCCTTAATTAGCTTCTTGATAAAAATGAACGAGGGTGCATGGCTGCATGCGTTTAATAAGAAAATTATCATTTTTTTCATATATAGATGAGTTCATTCAAGTACGTATACTCTATGGTCACAACACATGTGACATTAATATTATTATTATTATTTTCATGTTGTGGTGTAGAAATGAGGATGCTTAATTGGTTGAGAGAGGCTTATTGAGAGTCTAATTACTACTAATCAATGCTCCAAGACCACAACAAAGTAGGATTGATGTGTTGGCCATTAGGTTTGATTCCATTATCATATTCCGAATACCTTAGCTTGTACAGCTAGTATATATATTCTTCTTATAAAAAAATTATTGGGTTTTATTATTTTAATTTTTTATTTAATGTTAAGATATACTAATAAATTGTTTAGTAACTAATATGTAAAAAATATATTCAAATGAGAAACAATAATAGCATGATATTATTATAAAATATTTTATTAAAATTATATTAATATATAATGTTAAAACACACATGTATTTATAGTCAGTAAAATATATCACAAATAATATAATTTTGTCTAAATACTATAGTGCAAGACTTCTGAGCTAAATTTTTTCCAATTTTAAAATCCAAGACTTATAGCAATAAATATGTCTCTGTAACTATACATTATCTTTGTTTTAACTTTTAAACTTTTTTATTTCGTACCGTTCATTGAGTTATAGAATATAAAATTAATAATGATATAAATACTAACTTATAGGAAGATTGTAATTCAATAATTATGAACATCAACAATGATCATTTAATTAATTATAAAATTATTTTTAAAGTAAAGATATAGAAATAAACAAAAAAAAGAACATTATTTTAAATGCGGAAATGTGTTTCACACTTATCCACATGTACATATACTTAAGAAACTTAAAGAGGCATACATACCTTAATCATGGCACAAACAACGGCCATGGGAATCTACTCCAAAGATGGTTAAGAAGGGTTGTGTCCAACCCTATGACATAACCAAATATGATAAGAAAGGTTTATCAAAAACCCTAATGGCACAAGCACCATGTCCAAATAATAACATGCCTTTCGCTCCAGATATCTATATGGAATTTATATGTAATTATTTTCCCCCTCTTTCAGTGTAATACTCCAGATATTTATATGTAATTATTTTCCCCCTCTTTCAATGTAATACTACAGATATTTATATAATCCCTAATGGGTCAATTTTATTTAAACTTTATAAATTTTTATCTTTTAAAAGTTTTTAAAATTATTACTTTCGTTAGACATATTAATTATAATCGATCTTTACATGCTTTAAATCAAACTTTTGACATATATGTTGGACAAATAAATTTTTAACAAATTTTATTATAAGATAAGATATTTAGCTCTCAAAGAATATTAATTATTATAATATAAATTTTCTTTCTTTAAAAAAGGCGGATGGACCGGTCTGAATATTTTTCAAAAACTTTTAGAGAATCAAAATTTATTAAAATGACAAATTAAAATGTTATAGCTAAAATTTTTTGGATATTAATTTAAGTTTTTATTAGTAAAAATATATAACAGGTAACAGAGGTATGCGCCATCCACTGTCCAAAACGACGAGAAACTAATTACTTAGAGTTTGTTTAGGTGATGAACTTCTAAAAAAAATTTAAAAGTAATTTTTTTAAATAAAATTTTAAAATTATAAAAATAATTTAATATTTAAATATTTTATATAAAAATATTTTTTATCTATTAATTATATTTGGACAACAACGTAAAAATATTTTCGTTTATTTATTATGTTAAAATATCTTGTTATAAAGTAAAGAAAAATCTTTTTAAATAGATGATAATTGTTTTTTTTTAATATTTTTATTTTTACTTAAAATATTTTCTAAATACATTAAATTTAAAATATATATATTTTTCTAATTCAAAAAAAGAAAGATTTTTTTTTATATCACTTGATATATAGCATTCAAACACACACTCATATCTTACCTAATGTTCACTGTACTTTTACTTCTCTGCCGAAATACCATTAGGAATAATAATCCTTTATTTTGTGGCTGTTGCTTTCAAATAGCACAATTAAATCATAGTAA
This sequence comes from Arachis hypogaea, assembly GCF_003086295.3. Classification (NCBI taxonomy): domain Eukaryota; kingdom Viridiplantae; phylum Streptophyta; class Magnoliopsida; order Fabales; family Fabaceae; genus Arachis; species Arachis hypogaea. The sequence continues at coordinate 87,784,441 of NC_092040.1, forward strand.
TACCTAACCCGGCCTATATAGTACTATTTCATTCTTCAATTAAATATACTAATTATAAATACTAAAAAGATTGAAAAAGATTTATTTTTTTCCCCTGTCGGTATGATAATTTTAATGTTATCATGATTGCCTAAGCCCAAAGGAAACAAACTAAATTATATTCAGAGTCCAACTGGGATTTGCAAACTCTCCCAAAGAGTCTACTATTTATGAAAAAAGGCATCGCAACCCAAAATACAAGCCATAATGCTAACCTATTTATATAAAAAAAAAAGAGGTGAATTCTATGATGTAGAAAGAAAAATTCTTCTACATGTGTATGTTTGTGTTGTCAAAAAGGTAGTGTAACAAGTGTTTAGAAAGAGAATAAATCAATAGACAAGATTTGACATGTTACAAGTAAAATGTAGTATATTTTGTCTTATGTAACATGTAAATAATGTATTGATTAAATAGGCTAATTATATTTATGTTAATTAATTATTAAAGATAATATTAGACCTTGTATGATTTTTTATTTTTGGACTTTTTGAATGTACGCTCTCTCTCTCCAAAAATATTAACTTTACACACAAAAATTTATTAATATTTATTTATTTTAATATATTCTTTTTTTTCTTTTTTGATGACTTAGATATATTCAGTTTCACAAATATAAAAATATATTTACATATTTTAACCAACAAAAAAAGATATAACTTTACGTATTTACATACATTTAAATTAATGGTAATATTTATATATATTTAATTTAAATATTATATCAATATATCTGTCAATATTATTCTGGGTACATATAGATATTTATAAAAAAATATTATTCAAACAATACATATTCTTGACATCTTATAAAAATAGTTTGTTATTAATTATTTATATATTTAAAATTTTTTAATTAATAAAACAAAAAATATATATTTAATTGTTTAAAAAATATTGATGTCAAAATAGCATTTGTAATACTGCCATTTTATGGTGTAGAAAGAGAGAATATATATTTTGGGAGAGTTGATTTTTTAAAAAAATTAAAATTGATATAAAAAATTTTGTTTTTTTTTGTTATAAAGGGAAATTAAAAATAAATTTAATTTTAATGTAGTATAAAATAATTTTATATTTACATCTAATGACGTAACATTACATTAACAAAAATAATTACTTTTTATAGACGGTCATCCAAAAGATCAAACATAATTACACGATTGTGTAAAATATTTTACACTGTCAATACATCAAAATTAAACTCACTAAAAATATGTACACCCAAAATTTGTAGACATATAGAAAAATATGGTAGACACCAAGAAAAATATAAGAAAATATAGTTATTTTTCGGTATTATGTAGAAGATATCTTGTTATTTTGTTTGCATTAAAATATCTATTTATAGTTGTTTATAAAAAATAATTAAAAGAAAATTTTAAATACTAAAAAAAGAAAAATCTTTTAATAATTAATATTTCAAAAAAAATTGTCTAAAAAAAATTAAATACTTCAAGTTATTATTGGAATATTTTAGATGTAACCTATTATTTATAATTAAATTATTAATTTTTTATAATGAATAAACTATGTTATTGTGTAAATATTTAATATTTATTATTTTATTAAACGAAAAAAATATGTCTAAACAGATTTAACAAAACTACATTATTAATTTCTCTTTAAAAGCATAGAAGTGTGTTGAAGAAAGATAATTATTTTTCTAATATATATTATACCTTCATTAATTTAATTTAAAATAAATATTAATAAATTTTTGTGTGTAAAAATTAATTTTTCAAATGATATTTATTATGTAAATAAAAATAATTAATTGAATTTTATTTTTTCAAGTAATATGAGTTGAAAAAAAAATTATTAATTTAGATGAAAAACTAATAAAAAAGAAAAATTTAATTAATTATTAAAAAAGACAAGAGAAGAATTAATAATTATAATTATTATTTTTTCAATTATTTCAATAAAGCGCTTCTGCACTAATACATTATACATGCCTTGTACAAATGTGCTCTACTTTTACAACTTACATCATTGTAAAAGGTGCATACACAATAATAATATATGTACATATATTCTTTTTATTCATGAATAACTGCAGCATAATAAACTATATCATAGTTTATTAACACAAAGTTATTCATGTCTAAAAAAAAAAAACTATATAGAAGTTTTTAATTATAGTGATCATAATTAATAATTAGTTATTCAAAGATAGTCATTATTATCACTTTTGCCATTGATGATGATCATGTTTGATTTCCCATGATTAGAAGAACTCCAACAAACAACAAAGTCAAGATTGTAAAACACCGGCAACATAGCCATGAAGCACAACAAAACAAGGATTGGGCCAAAGATCCAAAGCAATAAAGGGAGTGCCAAGTAGAAGATCCTGTTCCCCACAGTGTTCAAAATACTTCCCTTCTCCAAAATCTCATTCAAATATTCCGGTGTTACCATAGACTTAGAGAGTGCTTCTTGTGGTGTGCAAATTAGTATGGCCAATTCATTCAAGAACATAATTGATAAGCTATGGCAGAAAAATGAGAATAAGAATATGGTAAGAAGCGTCACATATTTGAGCGCCACCATAAATTCGCCGTGTGCGCCATAGGTAATATCGTCTAGAGGTTTTTTTACGCTATAAGTGCTGCTTATCACGGCGGCCAAGCCCGCCGAGAGAAGAATGGAAGTGGTGGCCATAAGAGTTGATCCCATTATAAGGTTTCGGAGACTTTGAGCTACTAAGATGTTCTTCTTTTCAATGTCCTAAAAAAATGGACAAAAATGTTTTCAATTTTTTTTTTTTACTATTTTTTCATGACATATTCTAAGCGTATATAACAATTATATAAAGTGTAATGCAAAATAATCTTTCAAAATTTTAAATTTAAAGCAAATCTATTATTTCTCATCAAAATATAGAGATTATATATACTAGTGTATTAATAGGAGGTGCTAACATACCTATTAATTCAGCATTTTTTTTTATATAAATATCTATCATAATAATAAAAAATTTGAAATCAGTCAAAATACTAAATATGTCTCACTAAAATCAAACGGTTAGTACTAGTTATGAGTTTAATTATTGAAATTAATAGGTTTTATTACACAGTTGTTCGCTATATTTTTAATGAAATTACAAATTAGTTTTTACACTTTAAAAGTTTGTAATTAGATTCCTAAAAAAATTAAAATTTGTAATTTAGTCTCTATCGTTTAAAAAGTATTTGATTTAAAAAAATATTCTCAACATATTCTCTATTTTAAACATGTGACCTGTACATGTTTGACAATAGGGACTAATTTATATTTTTAGTGAAAATATGAGGACCAACCATGTAATTTAACCATTTGAAAATGACCAAAAACTCCCTAGGCTATCTGAACCTACCCTGTCCCTCCCCAACTCTCTCACTCTCACTTTCTCATTTTCTAAAATGGCACTTCAATCCCAATGCTCTCTGTCTCTCACCTCGATTCACCATCGCTATGCCTCTCGCCTCCGTCGTTGTGCCAGATTTACTGATAAATTGAGTTGCTATTTTTATGTTGATTTATTGCTATTTTCTTCTTAGACATTGAATTGTTTGATTTGAATATGTTTGGGATTGGAATTGTTCTCTTTTATTTATCGGTGTTCAGTATTTGGTTTAGAAGAGAAGAAAAAGTTGTCGGATAAGAGAGGCGAGATGGAGGAAGGAGGCGAGACCCAACTCGTGAGCACAAATACGGTGGATCCAGCGCGGCGATGGTGAACCAAGGTGAAAGACAGAGAGTACTGGAATTGGAGTGTCGTTTTAGAAAGTGAAAAAGTGAGAGTGAGGGAACTGGGGAGGGACATGGTAGGTTCAGATAACTTAGAGAGTTTTTGGTAATTTTCAAATGGTTAAATTACACTGTTAGTCTCCATACTTTCACTAAAATTACAAATTAATCCCTATTGTCAAACATGTGTAGTTCACATGTTTAAAATAGAGAATATGTTGAGAATATTATTCTGTTAAATCAAACACTTTTTGAATGGTCGGAATTAAATTACAAATTTTAATTTTCTTGAAGGACCTAATTATAAATTTTTAAAGTGTAGAGACCAGTTTATAATTTCATTGAAAATGTAGAAATTAACTCTGTAATTTAACCAAATTAATAACATTTCTTCATTTATAATGAAAAATATTTTTAAAAAATAACACATTAAATTACTTTCATATTCTCTTTATATAATAGATAGAATAATAGATAGATATTAATTTCAAAGAGTTCAAACACGTAGCTCTTTCGTTTAGTTTATAAATGGTAAAATAAAAATCAAATTGAAAGTTAGGTAAAGTTCAAGTATATACATACATTAATACATTATAGATGCTTTTTCTACCATTCCAAAGCAAAAGTCCAGAAGAGTTATATATTGATGAGCGAAATTTAATTTTCTTTCTCTTTTGAAAAAAAAAACTCTTGAAATATATATAAAATAATTAAAACAAAGCATAGTAATATGTGTAATATGTAACATATATGAAAAGTAATAAGAGTGCAAATTATGTGATATTGATTAAATTAATTTTGATGAGAATATATAATAATACCTTCAACATGGCAGGGACCCAAAAGCGTCGAGCATTGGCATTGATTCCGATAGAGGTGGAAAAAGGGTGTGTGCGAGTCTTATGCCACAACCAAATATGATAACAAATACTCATAAGAATTCCTAATGGCACTAACATCAAATCCAGATAACATTTTCTCCACTCCATTTTTTTTTATTTTATTCTTATTCTAATTCCAATTCTCTCTTCTCTATCTCCTATATATATATATACTTGGAGATTGGAGAGTGGTCATCTTTATCCAAAATCAAAGGACAGCGACAAATGATGATGGTTAGTGATACGAATTACTTAATTCTTTTTTTATATTTTAGGGAAAGGCAATGCTTAAGAAACAATAAAGATAGTTGACATTAATTTTAAAAAGGCAATAATAATAATAATGCTTGAGAAGCTAGCTAAGAAATTATAAACTTAGTTTAGATCAATTTTAGTTTTTCTTCTTCTTAGAATAACGAGTACTACTGCGAGAGATTTTCTTTAAATAATATATCAAGTTATCAACTATATAAATATACCCAAAAAAAATTGTCATCAAATAGTTAAACGAGATACTAATGAATTATAACTCAAATGACATAGTCTTTTCATACTCACTTAAAGAGGTCGCCAATTCGAATTTTCTATCTTTAGTAAAAAAAAAAAAAGTTAAACGAGACATTCTGATTTTTAGACCTGATAATAATGCTTAAGTAGCTAGGGCTAAGAAATTATAAACATATATAGTATAGTTTATTAAATTTATTTTTTTCCCCTTCTTAATTAGAATAACGAGTGCTACTGCGACAGGCTTTTTTTTTAATACTATATTAACTATACAAATGTAAAAAAAAAAAAAAAATAAGCATCAAATCAATTAAAATTGTCAAATGAGACAGTCCGTTTAAAGCCACAGGTTATACAAGCTGCCACTTTTGCAAAAAATCTTAAATAGACAAAGTTTTTTAGTGGATTAATCTGTTTAATTCGTTTTTTTTTTTGGATTAATCAAATTCATTTTATTTAGTTCAAAATTTAAAGGGTTTAATTTAGAAGTAAAAATAACCCTGTTTAAATAGGTGAACGAGCTAGCTCGATAGATTTAATTCATTCTAAATTTTAATGATCCTAAAATTAATTATTTATATAAAATATATATTAAAATATAAATACACATTGAAAATAAATTAAATAATATACATTTTTATATAAAATATAAATAACTATTTTGATAGTTAATTTTTTATATAAATATAATATTTTTTATAATCTATATAAAATAATGGCTTTAAATTTTAAATTTAATAGCATTAAAAACTATTAAATCTTACTCTATTAATAAAAACATGCAACTTTATTTGCATTATTAATTAAAAGTATGAGAAAATGAAATGTATAATAATTACTATAATGATTTTTTATTACTTTACAAGTGTTCTTTGTTTGCAAAATCCGTAACGCAATTGCCTTCAATACATTTTATAAAGTATACATATAGAGACATATAATTTGTGCCCATCTGTATCACTTTAAACACAACTAGGTTTCCTTTCTTTTTCTTCTTTGTCGTTTGGTTATTGTTTCGTGTGGTTTCAAAATGATGAAACTAACCCTAGTGTATGTATAATAGGTTCCCTTTTGCTTTTGTCTCTGAAATAAAAATATATGGAAATAAGAGATAAGCAATTTTGTTTTTATTTTGAGGTTAAAAATATATCTATTTATGTATTTTATTCTATTAATTAAGTTTTTAAAATAAGTAATTTTATGATATGATATTAGATTTTTTATGACTTAAAAATTTAGAATTTAACTCTTATTAACATAAAAAAATTAACATATAAGGTTAATAAAAAAAAGAAAAGTTTATGCACAAATTTATACAATAAAAAAAGAGTTACAAAAACTTAGAAAAAAGTGATTTCATGATAAACGACAAAAGTAGTGACACAAAAACCTTTTGTTTGAGAAAAATAAAAAAATCATGTATTTTCTTTTATTTTTAAAAGAAATTAACGGGCATTTTCATTTTTTTTCGTTACTCCTTATCTTTATATTTCTATCTCAGATATAATATCTAAATATAGTTTGAAAAATTATATATTTTCTTTTAAAAAAGCTAAATATTTTCCACTTTTCTTATCTAATAATAATAATAATAATAATAATAATAATAATAATAATAATAATAATAATAATAATAATAATAATATTGTTAGTTTTAGTTTTGGTCAATTTAAAAAAAAAAAAAAACAGGGGGTTAGGCCCTTATCATTATTTTATTTGGTGTTACTTTTTTAAAAGTCTCTATATTAAATAATTAATGTATTCATCATTTTAAGTTCATACGAAATTATATTGTTCAGTTTAAATTCTTTAAAATAATAGTTTTCGAATCCTAAAACCAAATGATAATATTTTTTAAAAAATAAAAAATAATTAGTATTAAACCTTACAAATAAATTAAAAAGTAAAAGCAAAAAAAAAAAAGACTATAATAAAGCTTAGATGAATTAATATCTGAGTAGTAATAGTACCAACTACCAAGGCATGGTTGATTAATAGTAGTTCACAACCATAGCAAGCTATATATCCTAACTCAAACCAAGCTTTGAATTTTTCTCTTTTTTTTTTTGAAAAAAAAAAAGTATGCATACTATATATATTGAGTTAGAATAATTTAGATGAAAAAAGTACAAAAAAAATAATAATAATTCAGAGGAAAAACAGGCTGGAGGATATGATAATATGCCTTGCTTTTCATAGCAATATATCATGAAGATCCTATCATCCTATCCTACTTTATCTTACCATGTCGTTCCCAATTGTTTGCGAGAATAATTAAATTAAATGTAACGTTCATGGTCAAAAAAAGAATCTAAATTAAAGTCGATCAAGATTAATTGAGTTTATGTCTTTCTCACACAAAAGGTTATTGCAATTGATGAGAGTTCTGTTGGTTTAAATTAAAGAGGAAAATAGATAACACATATTTTGGGAGCATTATTTTGGTTTCTTTTGTTTGCTATTATTGTATGTTAGTGCGCAACAATTAATAAAAGGTTTTTTTTTTCTTTTTGGGTAGAAAATTATAGGCTATTTTTATTTAAATAAAAGCTTTAGTTGAAAACTAGGTGGATTTCATTATTTTGAGCTATTGCCTTTGTTATCATCAATCAATTTAGCTTGATCATTTAGCAAGGAAATTGAATTGAAAGGGAAAATCAGATATCTCTTTATATATCACTAGCGTTTTAAAATCTTGATTTTTTTTATTACGATTTATTTTTTGGTTATTGAAATTTTATAATAAGTTTGTTCTAAATTAAACTTGCTTCTTAAAGAGGATCTTACTTATCAGAATATAAAATTGATAAGATCTATGGAAGTTTCTAATAAAAAAAAAATTGATAGTTTTGTGAAATAATTATTGTTAAGAATATAATTCGAATTAATTAGTATTATTTAATATATTTGAATATTTATTATAATATATTATTTTTTTATTATTTTGACTCTCGTAATATCTATAAATACTCTTTTATATTGTATTATTTGACAACTTGAATATACTTAATAATATACAAATTCTTTCTTTAATTTAGTCTCTTGTTTTTAACATGGTATTAGAGCCATGGTATCCTCTTCGAAGAGGATAGATTATTTTTCTTCTAGTAAAATCATCATTATATTTTTCATATTTTTCTTCTGTACTATTTTTTTCCCTTTTTTTTTGTCAATGTTTATCATCTTTTCGCACTTTATCATCCTTTAGACAGCGGCAGTTACGTCTGTGCTTCCTTCAGACAGTTTTGTCTGCGCTCCTTCAAACAGCGGCAGTTTCATCTGCGCTTCTTTCCAACAATTTTGTCTGCATCCGTTCTATCAATTTATGCAATTTTTTTTAATTTTATTGTTTTCAATAAGTTTTAAACTCAAGTTGTCACTTGAGTATGAGAGGAGATGTTAGCATATAATTAGGATCAATTAGCATTATTTAGTATATTTGAATATTTATTATAACATATTATATCTTTATTATTTCGATTCTCTTAGCACCTATAAATACCCTTTTATATTATATCATTCTAGACAATTTAAATACACTTAATAATATACAATTCTTTCTTCAATTTAGTCCTTTGTTTCTAACAATTATGAATCTGTATTTTGTTTTTAACGCGCCTCATATATTCTGATTTGTCTGTTATAATTCGACCGTGTGTTATAACTCGGTTAAGCATTATAAACCAAAGTATACGTTTAAGTTTGTTACAACAAACTCAAATATCAAAATATATACAAGTTAATAAAAGTAAAGTTTAATTTTGATGTACTAACAGTGTAAAGCGTTTTATATCGTTAATATAATTACATTTGTTATTTTAGATGACTATTATTCATGTGATTAATGTAAAAAATTGAAAGGTAGTTATTTTTATTGATATGATATTACATAATTGGATACACGTATAAAATTATTTTACACTGACAGTACATCAAAATTAAATTTATAAAAGTTTTTCATTGTCATTTATCATTGAATCAAAACTGATGAACAGGTTACGAAATACACTTAATCTATAAATTAGCATTGGAAAAAGATAGTAGGTATGTTCAAAATCCATTATCTTGACCTTAAAATTTTTTTTTTATATACTAACTTGAGTGTCAAGTAATCTACCTACGCCTCGTGTTCTTTTACAACCCAAACTATAATTCATCCTATTTGAAGATCTTAACGATATTTTAAAAGAACGAGCTATATAAAAAAAGTCGAGTAGAAGAATTACACAAGAACATACTCTATTATTGTTTTGGCGTATTTCATGTATTATTTATATGAAAAAATAACTACGAAAACAATTATTATATCTAAATAGTTAAGAAGCGTATATAAAGTTTGACTCTTTAGATTAGTCTTTTTTAAATTTTCTGTTTATGAAAGTTTATTTACACGTACAGTTAAATTCAGGTATTAGATAACGTACGCAACATTTATTACTTTTTAAGTTTTCGCTAAAACTATCTCATTAGATGTTAATTTTATTGTGAATTTAAGGAATTCCACATCAATTAGAAATGAATTAAATAAAAATTGAGCATATTGAGGAATTATAAACCTAATGCGTTATGGTTTTTTGGATCATGCTAAAGTATTCAAACACTAAATGTTTATATTAAAAATAACTTATAAATAAATTATTGTGTTTAATTTTTTAGTATTAAATAATAAATATAATATTTTATTATACAAAATTTTACGCTTAAATCATAAAATAAAGATGATATAGTATTATAATTTCTAAAATAATATATATATATATACACGTATAATAATTAAAAGAATATAATATTCAAAGAATTTTGGAGGATAGTTAAAGCGAAAACATGAAACTAAAAGTACAACACTAAAAAATAACGTTTACTTACATACAAAGAAAATATAGGTACATGTATATATATATATATATATATATATAAAGAATTTTGGAGGATAGTTAAAACGAAAATATGAAACTAAAAGCACAACACTAAAAAATAACGTTTACTTACATACAAAGAAAATATAGGTACATGTGTATATATATATATACACACACACACACACAAAATGAAAGTAGAGGGTCAACGATACAAAATATTCAAACTCCAAACTCAGCCTGTGAAATTAAGGGTGGCGAGAGAATATATTTACATACATACATATAAATCCAAAGACCCAAAATACTAAAAAAAAAATATAGTTCTCCATACAACCTCTATGAGGTACAAAAGTAAAAAATATATATAAAGAGAGTTTTATACATATAGATAGGTCTAAACAGGACGAAATATAATATCCCAAAAGTCTCACTTCGCTGCAAAGAACTCCAGACGCCTACTCTTGACCTGCATATGAAAACACAAATATCCATATAGAATGAGAATCAGAAGTTTTCAGCATGATAAAGGTGCCACATACATAAGATATAAGGCCCCAAAAAGGCCAGAGGCAATACTAAAACTCTGACACTCAGATTGTAAAACTTAAAAATTTAAAACAGAAACCATAAACAGGGGTGATTCTCTAAAGTTCATAAACTTAACCAAACTCTAACCAAAATCCTCAATCATCTGCCTTCCTCCAATCCTCCAAACTCCGATGGTACTACACAGACAAACAAACAAACCAGGGCAATCACAATTAGAGTATAACTAATGCAAGTAACAAGTATAATAATTAAGCATATTAATTTACATAGGCACTCCCAAGTAATGCACAAACAAGCAAATCAAACATATGCATATGATATATGTCTATCCTATGACTGATGAGTCTTATCTGTCAATTATAAAGCCAATCCACATATCCGGTTGCTAAACCCTGGACAGTCCCTTGTACGCGCATCCCCAAGAGTCTATGTATAGCTTTTTCTCATTCATAATTAAATTTTTCTCATTGGGGGTACATTCCCAGGGCATTAAAGTGCCTGATCACCTCTTGTGACGTAGGGTTAACAGAATATCGAGTCTCAACCTGGAGCATGTGGTGGCGAACCACTGTTCTTACCCATAATCATTCATAATCATTCATTATGGCCATAACCATCACATATACATCATATCTCTGCACTTCTCATACATAATTAACCATATTTCAAGCTTACTTCACTTCTAAGTTACCCCCTTTTCGTAACTTATTCTCTTCACTATACTTAGGACAAATACATAGGATCTAAAAGAGTAAAAATAAAGGTTTAAAATCAAGTTTAAAATACAAAATCCAACTTACTGAAAAACAAGGCCCCACGTACGCGAACCATGTCATGCGTATGCAGAAGTGGTATTTTTCCTAACTCGCGAACACACCCCTTGTCCGCGTACGCGAGTACACTGGACAGAGGCGTATGACCACGTAAGTGGCCATGTCCACGCGTACGCGAGCACCCCATTTGGCCCATGTTGCGTACGCGGCACCTGCCCGCGTGCGCAAGGTCACCAAACAGAAGCGAACGGCTGTGTACGCAGCCATAAGCCCGCATACGCGCCACCTTCATTTTCCTTAAAAGTTGTTAAAGTGCAGATTTCATATTTTACATCTCCAACTTCTGACGTTCATAACTTCCTCTACAAAATTCTGTTTTCCACAAAATTTATACCGTTTTATAACTTTTGAAACTTTCTTTAATTTGAAATAAATTTCATTCCAATCCAAAATTTGAGGCTCCAGCTATGGACCGCCAAAGTTCATTAAAAATAAAGTTTTTGATCTAAAATTCCATTATCTATTTTTTCCACAATTTTCAACTCAAACCAACACTCTAAGTTTCAAACAAGACCAAAACATACCAAACCACATATCATTATTATACATTCACATCCTACACTCCTGTACACAATTTTACCGATTCCAACCCCAACCATTCACATCCAACACCACATTTATACTCAATCATCAATATATCATTGTTATTCATAATAATCATTATTTCATCAACCATCCACCACATCCATTTAACAACAACATACCTAATACTCACATCAAACAACACATAATTCAATAATGAAAACTACCACATGTACACCAACATATGATTCATCTTATTCTATGGTCGTCTAGCATAAGTTTTCACAAGATATTATAAATTACATACGAGAAACCAAAATCATACATTGACCGATTTTCTTGTATAGCCCAAAGACAACTCAACAAAGCAAGTCCACAAGCTCCACCAGCAAAAATTCAGCATCCAATTCTCCCAGTCAAGGTTTCATCTCCTCAATTATGCTCCCAATCACATATATGCACTACCTATTTCATATCATTATATCACCAACGGAGAATTCGGTCAAAACTCGACAAGTTCACTAAGCTAGCTTGATCCTAAATATTAAACCCAACAAAACCTCAACATCTAATTCATAGAATTTTCAAAAATCAGAGCAGGAAGAACTGAGATTGAGATTGGTACTTCCTTACCAAATTGACCATTGGGCTTTGTAGAGTTCGACGCAGTGGACGCGTGGCCGTAGACAATGCAGCAATCGGAGCTCGGAGTTGGAAGATATGTGGATTTGAATTGGGAACAAGGGTTTGAAACTTTTCTTCCCTTCCCTTATGTGTCTTTCAACGTGACATTCATGAAGAAGAAGGAGAATGAGCTTAAAGCTCATGTGCTTAAGTATGTTGGGTTGTATCTTAGGCCCAATACAGGCCGAGTTCACCTGGTTTGGCCCGTTTGTTCTAATTTTGGACCAAATCTTTTAAAATTAATATCAAATTTTTTTAATTAGATCTATCTCGTTAAACTATAAATTTTATATTTCTAACTTCTTTTATTAAAATTAATTTATTGGCTAATTATTTGTTAATTTTACGGAGTCTACATCTTACCTACCTAATTAAGAATTTTGTCCTCAAAATTCAGATTCAGTTACCTGAAAAGAGGTGTGGGTAGTCCTTCCGCATATATGATTTGAGTTTCCAAGTGTGTTCTTCAATACCAACTCGACTCCAAACTACTTTAACCAATGAAACTTCCTTTCTGTGTAAACGCTTAATGCAAGAATCGTCGATTCTAATCGAAGCCACTTGAAGTGTCAGATCTTCCTTTAATTGCACCGAATCAGGATGCAGAACATGACTAGCATCAAGAGTATACTTTCAAAGCTGTGACCCGTGAAACACGTCGTGTAGGTTCAAAAGATGTGGCGGTAAGGCAATTTTGTAGGCTACCAATCCAATTCTCTTCAGAATTTGAAACGGATCGATATAACGGGGATTCAACTTCTTAGTTTTAATTGCTCTTCCCACTCCGGGGGTTGGTTTGACCTTTAAGAACACATGCTCCCTTCTTTAAATTCTAAAGGCTTCTATCTCTGATCGGCATAGTTTTTCTGACGACTTTGAGCAGTAAGCATTCTGCTTCGGATTTTCTTGACCTGTTCAATGGTCTCAACTATCATTTTAGACCCTAACAAGCTTGTTTCCCCAGGCTCATACCAGTATAGCGGAGATTGACACTTTCTTCCATACAAGGCCTCAAACGGAGCCATTCCGATGCTTGCATGGTAACTATTATTATACACAAATTTCACTAGCGGTATATACTGATCCCAACACGCCGACTAGTCCAAGACACAAGTCCTCAGCATATCCTCCAGGGTTTGGATTGTCCTCTCCAATTGGCCATCAGTTTAAGGGTGGTATGCAGTACTTAGACTCAACTGAGTTACAAACACCCGTTAGAAAGCTCCCTAGAATCTAGAAGTGAAACGTGGATCTCTGTCGAAGATTATCATGGTAGGTACACCATGCAACCTCACAATTTCCTTGATGTACATCCCTGCTAACTTCTCCAAAGTATAATTCACCCGAACGGATAAAAAGTGAGCCAACTTTGTCAGTCGATCCACAATCACTCAAACAGCGTCAAATCCAGCTCGAGTTATTGGTAAACCTAACACGAAGTCCATTACGATGCTCTCCCACTTCCATTGTGGAATTTTAATGGCTGAAGGGTTCCAGATGGTTTTTGATGTTCAATCTTGATCTTCTGATAGGTTAAACACTTGGAAACGTATAACGCTACGTCATTCTTCATTCTTGGCCACCAGAACATTGCTTTCAGATCGTGATACATCTTGGTACTTTCTGGGTGTATGGGGAACCCGCTCCTATATATGCACCTCCTTTACGATATCTTGGCGCAAGGTCCTAACGTCCGGCACACAGATCCTACCCTTGAATCTTCATAAATCGTCTCTGTCCCATGATACTCTTCACCACTTTCCTTGCTCAATTACCGGCAACACCTTCTATAATTCCTTATCGTCTTGTTGAGCTTTTAAGATTTCAGACTTAAAAATCACTTGAAATTTGCAACTGACTTAAGCACAGAGTTCCTGACACTTCTCCGACACCCAAGTTCAGATTCTCAAATGCCTTTAACAACTCTTGTTCTCGAAGCATCATCGAAGCAGCACACAATTATTTTTGGCTTAGGGCATCTGCCACAACATTTGCTATTCTCGGGTGGTACTCTGCTACAATCATCTGATCTTGTTTTAACAGCAGCAGCTCAAGCTTCTTAGTGTTCCTAACTGAACTGAAAAAGTACTTTCTATAGAACTCCGTTCGGAATAACTCCCAAGATATCACAGTGTCATCTGGTTGCAGAATGCGTCACATTTCCTGCCACTAGTATTGGACTTCACCCTATAACTGGTAGGTCCCAAATTCTACCCATTATTCCTCGAGAACCTACTGAGCTTACAAGGCCTGCTCCATTACTTGGAGCCAGTTATCGGCCTCTGTAGGGTTTGTAGTTCCTCTGAAGGTCAGACGGTGCACCTTTAGAAAGTAACAAGTGTAATCGGTCCCTCGTCACCGTTATTACCGTTCCCATTATTCATTTGATTCCCCAAGGCTTCAGCTATCACCTGCATAGCCGCAATCATGTTTTCCAGGGCAGCCATAAAGTCCACAAGGTCATTTCCTGCCGTTCCAGGGTTTGCATTACCTATTCTACCTCTGCGTCACCCATGACTACGTCTGCGAGTCGACATCTGGTTCCTGTTCACACCAAACAAGTGATATCAAATTGATCAGTCTCAATATCACAAGTCTAGTGCTTGAAAATCCCAAATGCATGCTCATAAATATTCATGCTACATATATCATTTAGATAACCTAATTTAGCATGTACAGACTCCCAGAGTATGCCCAGAAGCATAGTCAGTCCGTCCCTTAGGCTCTACATGAACGAACTGCTCTGATACCATAATGTAACACCCTACCACATAGAGACCTTTACGCTTAAGTCGTAAAACAGAGATGGTGTGGTATTACAATCTCTAAAATAAAATATATACGTAAAATAATTGAAAGAATATAATATTCGAGAAGCTTTGAAGGATAGTTAAAGCAAAAATGTGAAACTAAAAGTGTAACACTCAGAAATAACGTTTACTTGTGTACGAAGAAAGTATATGTACATGTGCATATATATACATACGTACACACAATGAGAGTAGATGGTCAATGACACAAAATATTCAAGCTCCAAGCTTTGCCTGCAAAGCTAAGGTTGGTCAGAGAATATTTACATACATATATGTAAATCCAAAGTCCCAAAATACTCAAAAAGAAAACCTAGTTCTCCATACAACCTCTGTGAGATGAAGTAAAACATATATATAAGGAGAGTTCAATACATATAGATAGGTTTAAACAGAACGAAATATAATATCTCAAAATTCTCACTTCGCTGCAAAGAACTCCAGACGCTTAGTGTGGTGCATCTCGACTTAGATCTAAAAAATACAAATATCCGTATAGAATGAGAACTGGAGGTTCTCAATATGGTAATGGTGCCGCATACATATGATATAAGGCCCCGAGAAAGCCAAAGGCAATCCTAGAACTTCGACACTCAGATTGTAAAACTTAAAAATTTAAAACAGAAACCTTAAACAGGGGTGATTCTCTAAGGTTCCTAAACTTAACCAAACTGTAACCAAAATCCTCAATCATCTGCCTTTCTCCAATCCTCCAAACTCCGGTGGTACCACACAGACAAACAAATAGACCAAGGCAATCACAATTAGAGTACAAATAATGCAAGTAACAAGTATAACAATTAGGCATATTAATTCACATAGGCACTCCCAAGTAATGCACAAACAAGATCAAACATATGCATATGATGTATGCCTGCACTATGGTTGATGAGTCTCATCTGTCGATTATAAAGCCAACCTGACATGTCCGGCTGCTAAACCCTAGACAGTCCCTCGTGTACGCATCCCAAGAGTCTATGCATAGCTTTTTCTCATTTATAAATAAATTCTGCTCATTGGGGGATTTTCCCGTATCGTTAAAGTGCCTGGTCACTTCTTGCGACGTAAGGTCAACAGAGTATCGAGTCTCATCCTAGAGCATGTGGTGGCAAGCCACTGCTCTTACCTAGAAAAACTCGTATCTCAGATAAAAAAAGTGCATAAGCCACCTTATCATTCATTATGGCCATAATTATCACATATACATCATATCTTTGCACTTCTCATATATGGTTCACCATATTTCAAGCTTGCTTCACTTCTAAGTTACCTCCCTTTTCGTAGCTTATTCTCTTCACTATACTTAGGACTAATACTTAGGATCTAAAAGAGTAAAAATAAAAGTTTAGAGGTTTAAAATCATGTTTAAAATACAAAATCCAACTTACTGAAAAACAAAGCTCCGCGTACGCGAATATGTCACGCATACACTGATACACGGAAGTGGTATTTTTCCCAACTCGCGTACGCAACTCTTGTCTACATATGCGAGTACACTGAACGGAGGCGTATGACCGTGTAAGTGGCCGTGTCCACGTGTACCCGGGCACCCCATTTGGCCCATGTCGCGTATGCGGCACCTGTTTGCGTGCGCTAGGGCAACAAACAGAGGCGAACAGCCACGTACGCAACCATAAGCCCACGTACGCGCCACTTTATTTTCTTTAAAAGTGGTTAAAGTACATATTTCATATTTTACATCTTCAACTTTTGACGTCCATAACTTCCTCACAAAATTCTGTTTTACACGAAATTTATACCGTTTTATAACTTTTGAAACTATCTTTAATTTGAAACAAATTTCATTCTAATCCAAAATTTGAGGCTCCAGTTATGGACCACCAAATTTTTTTAAAAATCAAGTTTTTCATCTATAATCCCAACTTCTATTTTTACCACAATTTCCAACTCAAACCAACACTCCGAGTTTCAAACAACACCAAAACAAATTGTAACACCCTACCATACAGAGTCTTATGCTTAAGTCATAATTCAGAGATGGCAAGATATTACGACCTCTAAAATAAAAATTTAGTACGTATAATAGTATGAAGGATTGATCATAACTAGGAGCCTTTGTAGAAAAAGGGGTAAACAAAAATCGCAACTCGAAAGCGCAACACTCCGATCGATAACGTAACGAATAAGGATAACCACGCGAGATTATATATATACAAAAGAGTGTCAAAAATAGGAATATCAAGACTCAAAATCCGGCTGCGAAGATAACCGGTTCGAGCATAACAATATATACATATGATAAAATAAGGAAAACCCCAAAGGGACACAAATACAGAAACCTATTCTCCAAAATCTCCCATAAGAGGAGTCATCACAGTTTGTATTATTTAATGGAGATAAAAGTATCTAAACAAAACATATAAACTAAAACAGAGTCCCCAAGAACAAAGGATCTTCGCTAATTCAGAAGTCTCCAGCAGGCCTCAACGAGAAACCTCAAGTCCTGCATCTGAAAACCACAAAATCCGCATGGGTGAGAACCAGAGGTCCCCAGCATGGTAACAGCTTCCACATATATAATACATAATAATAGAGGAAAGCCAAAGGCAATCCTAGAACTTCCTCCAGATAATATCAAAGCTTATAAACAAGCTAAACCATATGTGGCGACTGACTAAAGATTCTTCAGTCTAACTAATACTTCCCTTTCCAATTCCTTCACACCTCCCAACCACCATCAGGAGTATAATGTAGCAAACACAGTTATATCAAACAAGGAATATACAAATAGGAACAATTAAGGCATTTAGATAATTAGCAAGTAATATGCAATCAAATAGGCAATCTCAAACAATTCATATAGTATGCATATGATGGATGCCTGTCCCTAGTGGCTGATGATATCATCTGTCGGTTATAGAGCCAACCCAACAAGTCCTGGTAGCTAACCATTGGACTGTCCATCTGTCGCTGATAAACCACTATTTTATAGTTTATATTGTGTTTAATTGTGTGGTTTTGTCGTGATCCTTACCTACTTATTCATCAATTTAGCATGCATTTAGATTTCTTTCCTGAATTTATTACATATTTAAAAATTGCTTCCTAGAGACTTTAATTATTTAATTTTAATTCTCCTTTATTCCATTCAATGCCGTAATCCGTGTGTCAAACGTTTCAGGCTTTATAGGGCATGAATGAGACAGAGATTGAAGAGGAAGCTAGCAAAAATGGAAGGAACACAAGAGTTTGAGGAGATAACCAGCGAAAAGTGACGCGATCGCATGGCTCACGCGACCGCACGAAGGAGCGCAAATCGCAGTGACGCGGCCGCATGGCTTGCGCGGCCGCGCGGATTGGAAAGCACAAGCAACGCGGTAGCGTGGACGACGCGAACGCGTGAAGAGGAAAAGCGCCAGCGACGCGTCCGCATGGACGACGCGATCGCGTGACATGCGCGATCTGCATAAACTGCAGAATCTGAAACCAGCGATTTTGGACCCTATTTCGGCCCAATTTTCGGCCCGGAACAGCAGACTAGAGTCAGAGAATATGCAGAAACAATAGAAAAACATTCATTGAGTAGTTTAGATCTAGTTTTTCACTCTCTTAGATTTTTCTCTCTAGTTTTAAGAATTTTAATTTTCAATTGATCTTAGCATTGGAACATTGAGAAGAGTTATTTTCCTCATCAAGATTTCATCACTCTAGTTTGTTCTCTTAACTTGGTTTTATTCTTCCATGTTCTTTGTTATGTTCAATTTTGTCATTCAGATATTTTTATGATTAATTAATGCAAGGATTATTTCTTTTTAATTTAAATTCCATTCCAATAATCATGTCTTCTTTTAATTCCCTTTCATGTGCCATGGATTCTTTATTTACAATGTGAGAGTAGTTTCATTACTTGATGGGGAGTTGATTAAAAGGAACTCTTGAGTTGGAAGGATTGAAAGAAAAATTTGTAATTGGGTTAAATGTTAGATTGCTATCCTGTCACCGACGCCAATCCCTTTGAACTAAGTGGGTTGCAACTTGTGAACAGATCTGGCATTTCCACTTGTTTGACTTTCTCTTACCTAGTAAGGGATAACCAAACAGAACAACTATTAATTATAAATTAATCTTACAATCACACCATCAATGATAGAGATTCTAACCAATCAATTCCCAGGCAAGGCCTCTTATTTTTATTATTTAAAATTCCTCAATTTAAATCCCAATTTACTTAGCTCAACTCTTTTTGGAATATCTGATTAATAAAACAGCACATTTTTCTGCAACTCGTTGGGAGACGACCTGGGACTTAAAACTCCCAGTAATTTTAATTTAAGCTTTCAGTGACATATTTCTAAATTGATAGGCAGATTTTTGGTGAGTTAAGAACTATACTTGCAACGTAACCATTTTAATAAATTTTTAATTCACCAGCTTCTGCACTCCATCAATTTTTGGCGCCGTTGCCGGGGAGTTGCAATAGAGTGCTTATTTTATTAATTAGAATTTATTTATTTGCATTTTCTTTAATTTTGCTACTATGAGCTGCGTGTTTCTTCTGTCAAATGACACGTTCACTTCTTGATCCGTGCTTGCTAATATTCGATCCTGAAATTGAAAGAACAATTTCACGAATACGGCGAGAACAGCGTAGGTTAGTCCCCTCTGAGGGCGGATCTGAAAGTGAATCTGAGGAAGAAACCAGCCCCCGTTCTACTGATTCGGTTGTTTTACGTGCAGAAAACATGGCAGCTAGAAGAATTACCATTCAGGAGGAAGGAGCTCCTGATTTTACACTACAACCGTTTCAAGTGCATCATCCAGTGGTAGCTACGGATTTTGAAATAAAGACCGCACTGCTAAATTTGATGCCCAAGTTTCATGGCCTACCTGCTCAAGAGCCTATCAAGCACTTGAGAGATTTCCAGGCAGCCTGTTCTACTGTCAGGCGTGATGGCGCTGATGAAACTTCAATTCTGCTGAAAGCTTTTCCATTCTCTCTTGAGGAAAAAGCAAGAGAGTGGTACTGGTGCACGAAATTGCAATCACACTTTTACAATTCTGCACAACTAACCAGCAAGTGCACTGGGTCATCCAAGTAATACCTTACGTGAGTAAGGGTCGATCCTACGGAGATTTTTGGCTTGAAGCAAGCTATAGTTATCTTGTAACTCTTAGTCAGGATATCACTAATTATCAGGGTTGATTGTAAAAAGTAAAAGAACATGAAATAAGTACTTGTTTTGCAGAAATAGAGAACATGTTGAGGTTTTGGAGATGCTCTATCTTCTGAATCTTTGCTTTCCTACTGTCTTCTTCTTCAGGCACGCAAGACTCCTTTCATGGCAAGCTGTATGTAGGGTTTCACCGTTGTCAATGGCTACCTCCCATCCTCTCAGTGAAAATGTTCAACGCGCTCTGTCACAGCACGGCTAATCATCTGTCGGTTCTCAATCAGGTTGGAATAGAATCCAGTGATTCTTTTGCGTCTGTCACTAACGTCCAGCCCTCAGGAGTTTGAAGCTCGTCACAGTCATTCAATCCTTGAATCCTACTCAGAATACCACAGACAAGGTTTAGACCTTCGGAATTCTCTTGAATGCCGCCATCAATTCTAGCTTATACCACGAAGATTCTGATTAAGGAATCCAAGAGATATCTACTCAATCTAAGGTAGAACGGAGGTGGTTGTCAGGCACACGTTCATAGTTGAGAATGATGATGAGTGTCACGGATCATCACATTCATCAGGTTGAAGAACAAGTGATATCTTAGAATAGAAGCAAGCGTGATTGAATGAAAAACAGTAGTAATTGCATTAATTCATCAAGACACAGCAGAGCTCCTCAACCCAACCATGGGGTTTAGAGACTCATGCCGTAGAAAATACAATAAGAAACGTGTAAAGTGTCATGAGGTACAGATACAATGTCCAAAGATCCTATTAATAGTGAACTAGTAACCTAGGGTATACAAAAATGAGTAAATGACGTAAAAATCCACTTCTGGGTCCACTTAGTGTGTGCTTGGGCTGAGCATTGAAGCTTTCATGTGTAGAGACTTTTTCTGGAGTTAAACGCCAGCTTTTATGCCAGTTTGGGCGTTTAACTCCAATTTTTATGCCAGTTCCAGCGTTAAACGCTGGGAATTCTGAAGCTGATTTGCAACGCCGGTTTGGGCCATCAAATCTCGGGCAAAGTATGGATTATTATACATTGCTGGAAATCCCAGGATGTCTACTTTCCAACGCTGTTAAGAGCGCGCCAATTGGGCTTCTGTAGCTCCAGAAAATTCACTTCGAGTGCAGGGAGGTCAGAATCCAACAGCATCTGCAGTCCTTTTTAGCCTCTGAATCAGATTTTTGCTCAGGACCCTCAATTTCAGCCAGAAAATACCTGAAATCACAGAAAAACACACAAACTCATAGTAAAGTCCAGAAAAGTGAATTTTAACTAGAAACTAATAAAAATATAATAAAAACTAACTAAAACATACTAAAAACATACTGAAAACAATGCCAAAAAGCGTATAAATTATCCGCTCATCACAACACCAAACTTAAATTGTTGCTTGTCCCCAAGCAACTGAAAATCAAAATAGAATAAAAAGAAGAGAATATACTATAGACTCCAAAATATCAAAGAAACTAAGCTCCAATTAGATGAGCGGGACTAGTAGCTTTTTGCTTCTGAACAGTTTTGGCATCTCACTTTTATCCTTTGAAGTTTAGAATGATTGGCCTCTATAGGAACTCAGAACTCAGATAGTGTTATTGATTCTCCTAATAAAGTATGATGATTCTTGAACATAGCTACTTTATGAGTCTTGGCTGTGGCCCAAAGCACTATGTCTTCCAGTATTACCACCGGATACATACATGCCACAGACACATAATTGGGTGAACCTTTTCAGATTGTGACTCAGCTTTGCTAGAGTCCCCAATTAGAGGTGTCCAGGGTTCTTAAGCACACTCTTTTTGCCTTGGATCACAACTTTATTTCTTTTTCTCTTTCTTTTCTTTTCGTTTTTTTGTATTCACTGCTTTTTCTTGCTTCAAGAATCAATTTGATGATTTTTTAGATCCCCAATAACAGTTCTCCTTTTTCTTCATTCTTTCAAGAGCCAACAATTTTAACATTCTTAAAACAACAAATTCAAAAGACATGCACTGTTCAAGCATTCATTCAGAAAACAAAAAGCATTGTCACCACATCAAACTAATTCAACTAGTTTCAAAGATGAATTCGAAATCCTGTACTTCTTGTTCTTTTGTGATTAAAGCATTTTTCATTTAAGAGAGGTGATGGATTCATAGGACATTCATAGCTTTAAGACATGAACTTTAAATTTTATTAATTATGAATTAAGAACAAGACTCAAAAATAGATATAAGATGAGACTAATAGGAATAGAAAACAAAAATTTAAATAGGCTCCTAATGATATAGGTTATCACAGAGTTAGGACTCAACAACCTTGATTTTGAGAAGTGGATGCTCCCTCAACTTGAGAGGAGAGCTTTTGGCGTTTCAATTCTTGAAGTTCACGCCCCTGCTTCTCTTGTTCCTTCAGCAATTTGCAGAGCTTGCAGTTATGATTCTGCTGTTCTTCCTTAAGTTGCTCCATAGTTTCTTGCAACTTGGTGATAGATGCTTCTAGGCTGGCCTAGTAGTCAATTTCAGGAAATTCAGGGAGGAACTCCTGCGCCCTCTTTTTGATAGAGTTGTCCTGCATTTGTCCTTCCATTGACTTCTTGGTGATTGGATGTTCAATGGGTATGAATTCATCTACTCCCATCTTCACCCCAGCTTCTTTACAGAGCAAGGAGATTAAGCTTGGGTAAGCCAGTTTGGCTTCAGTGGAATTCTTATTTGCAATTGTGTAGATCTCACAAGCAATCAGATGATGAACTTCCACTTCTTTTTCAAGCATAATGCAATGAATCATCACTGCTCTCTTGATGGTGACCTCAGAACGGTTGCTAGTGGGCAATATGGAACGCCCAATAAAGTCTAGCCAGCCTCTTGCAATTGGTTTGAGGTCTCCCCTCTTGAGTTGGTTTGGGACACCTTTTGAATTGGTTATCCACTTAGTTCCAGGGAGGCAAATGTCCTCTAGAACTTGATCCAACCCCTTATCTGCTCTCACCATTCTCCTATTAAAGGATTCAGGATCATCTTGCAGTTGAGGCAATTTGAAGACCTCTCTTATTTTGTCCAGATGGAAGTAGATAACTTTCCCTCTAACCATGGTTCTGTAAGTATGGAAAGCAGTTCTAGTCATTCTCTGCTTATCTGTCAGCCACAGATTTGAGTAGAATTCCTGAACCATATTTCTTCCAACCTTTATCTCAGGATTGGTTAGAACTTCCCATCCTCTGTTTCAAATTTGCTCTTGGATCCCCGGGTATTCATCTTCTTTCAGATCGAATTTGACTTCCAGGATCACTGATCTCAGACCCATTATTTTGTGATAATGGTCTTCATGTTCTTTGGTTAAGAACTTCTCTTGATTCCAAAGATTCTTTGGATTATTCTCTTTCTTTCCTCTTAAATTGGTTTGTTTTCCCTTAGGAGCCATGATCTTGATGAATCTTGGCTTAGTGATTACGAAAAAGCACACCAAACTTAGAGGTTTGCTTGTCCTCAAGCAAAAGAAAGGAAAGAGGGGAGAGAGGAGGAGAGCAAATTCGAATGGTGTGGGGAAAGATGGTGGCCGAACATGTTTAAATAGGAGAGGAGGAGAGATTTTCGAAAATTTGAGGGAGATTTGAGAAGATATGGAAAAAATTTGAGGGGATAATTGAGTTTTTGAAAGAGCCTAGGAAAGGATTTGAAATAGATTTGAAGAAGATTTTAATTTTTGAAATTGGAAGGTGAATGATGAAAGTTTGTAATGTGTTTATGCAGAAAAATATGGATCAAAACAAGAAAGTTTGAAAAAATTTGAAGTGGGAAACAAAATCTCCTCCCCCTGCCTTTCTGGCGTTAAAACGCCCTGGCTGGCGTTAAACGCCAGAAATCCCTTCATCACTGGGCGTTTTGCTAAACGCCCAGGATGCTGCACACCTGGCGTTAAATGCCCAGAATGGTGCCCATTCTGGCGTTTAACGCCCAAAGTACCCCTTACTGGTGTTTTTTCGCCAGTAAGCTCTTTTTCTCTGCTTTTTGCACTGAATCCTTCTGTAACTCTGTGAATTCCTTCAATTTTGATAATTGCCCTTGTGGAAATGAAACATATAACCTGCTAATGACTGGGTTGCCTCCCAGCAAGCGCTTCTTTATTGTCTTTAGCTGGACCTTCACTGAGGATCATTCCAGCCTCAGTTTTGAGCATTCCTGCTCAAAATTGCTTTCAAGATAATGCTTGATCCTCTGTCCATTAACAATGAACTTTTTGTCAGAATCAGTATCCTGAAGCTCAACATATCCATATGGTGACACTCCTGTAATCACATACAGACCCCTCTACCGGGATTTAAGTTTTCTTGGGAACAATCTGAGCCTAGAGTTGAAGAGCAAAACTTTTTGTCCTGGTTCAAAGACTCTGGATGATAACTTCTTGTCATGCCACTTCTTTGCCTTTTCCTTATAAATCTTTGCATTTTCAAAGGCACTGAGTCTAAATTCATCTAGCTCATTTAGCTGGAGTAATCTCTTTTCACCAGCTAACTTAGAATCCAGGTTTAGGAATCTGGTTGCCCAGTAGGCTTTATGTTCCAGTTCCACGGGCAGATGACAGGCCTTGCCATACACAAGTTGGTATGGTGAGGTTCCTATTGGGGTCTTGAATGCTGTTCTGTATGCCCACAGAGCATCATCCAAGCTCTTTGCCCAATCCTTTCTTCGGGCTATTACATTCCGTTCTAGGATTCTTTTTAGCTCTCTGTTAGAGACTTCAGCTTGCCCATTTGTCTGTAGATGATACGGGGTTGCCACTTTGTGGCTAATTCCATATCGGACCATAGCAGAGTAAAGCTGTTTATTGCAGAAATGAGTACCCCCATCACTGATTATGACTCTGGGAACACCAAATCTGCTGAAGATGTATTTCTGGAGGAATTTCAGCACGGTTTTAGTATCATTAGTGGGTGTAGCAATTGCTTCTACCCATTTAGATACATAGTCCACTGCCACCAGAATATAAGTGTTTGAGTATGATGGTAGGAATGGACCCATAAAGTCAATTCTCCATACATCAAACAACTCAATCTCTAAGATCCCTTGTTGAGGCATGGCGTATCCGTGAGGCAAGTTACCAGCTCTTTGGCAGCTGTCACAGTTACGCACAAACTTTCGGGCATCTCTATAGAGAGTAGGCCAATAGAAGCCACATTGCAATCAAACTTTTACAATTCCGCACAACTGACCAGCAAGTGCACTGGGTCGTCCAAGTAATACCTTACGTGAGTAAGGGTCGATCCTACCGAGATTGTTGGCTTGAAGCAAGCTATGGTTATCTTGTAACTCTTAGTCAGGATATCACTAATTATCAGGGTTGATTGTAAAAAGTAAAAGAACATGAAATAAGTACTTGTTTTGCAGTAATAGAGAACAGGTTAAGGTTTTGGAGATGCTCTATCTTCTGAATCTTTGCTTTCCTACTGTCTTCTTCTTCAGGCACGCAAGACTCCTTCCATGGCAAGCTGTATGTAGGGTTTCACCGTTGTCAATGGCTACCTCCCATCCTCTCAGTGAAAATGTTCAACGCGCTCTGTCACAGCACGGCTAATCATCTGTCGGTTCTCAATCAGGTTGGAATAGAATCCAGTGATTCTTTTGCGTCTGTCACTAACGCCCAGCCCTCAGGAGTTTGAAGATCGTCACAGTCATTCAATCCTTGAATCCTACTCAGAATACCACAGACAAGGTTTAGACCTTCCGGATTCTCTTGAATGCCGCCATCAATTCTAGCTTATACCACGAAGATTCTGATTAAGGAATCCAAGAGATATCTACTCAATCTAAGGTAGAACGGAGGTGGTTGTCAGGCACACGTTCATAGTTGAGAATGATGATGAGTGTCACGGATCATCACATTCATTAGGTTGAAGAACAAGTGATATCTTAGAATAGAAGCAAGCGTGATTAAATGAAAAACAGTAGTAATTGCATTAATCCATCAAGACACAGCAGAGCTCCTCACCCCCAACCATGGGATTTAGAGACTCATGCCGTAGAAAATATAATGAGAAACGTGTAAAGTGTCATGAGGTACAGATACAATGTCCAAAGATCCTATTAATAGTGAACTAGTAACCTAGGGTATACAGAAATGAGTAAATGACGTAAAAATCCACTTCTGGGTCCACTTAGTGTGTGCTTGGGCTGAGCATTGAAGCTTTCATGTGTAGAGACTTTTTCTGGAGTTAAACACCAGCTTTTATGCCAGTTTGGGCGTTTAACTCCAATTTTTATGCCAGTTCCAGCGTTAAACGCTGGGAATTCTGAAGCTGATTTACAACGCCGGTTTGGGCCATCAAATCTCGGGCAAAGTATGGACTATTATATATTGCTGGAAAGCCCAGGATGTCTACTTTCCAAAGCCATTGCGAGCGCGCCAATTGGGCTTCTGTAGCTCTAGAAAATCCACTTCGAGTGCAGGGAGGTCAGAATCCAACAACATCTGCAGTCCTTTTCAGCCTCTGAATCAGATTTTTGCTCAGGACCCTCAATTTCAGCCAGAAAATACCTGAAATCACAGAAAAACACACAAACTCATAGTAAAGTCCAGAAAAGTGAATTTTAACTAGAAACTAATAAAAATATAATAAAAACTAACTAAAACATACTAAAAATATACTGAAAACAATGCCAAAAAGCGTATAAATTATCCGCTCATCAGGTACTACACTCAGCCTCTAGCAAACGTATCCAACTGGGATACACTCAGAAAGGAGTTCCTGAAAAAATTCTTCCCATCTGAAGTTACTGATAAACTGAGGAAGGATATCTCTACAATTGTTCAGGATGACAATGAGACTCTCTTTGAATACTGGGAGCGCTTCAATAATCTTCTGGAAGCATGCCCCCACCACATGATTGACAAGATCGTGCTACTCAGCTATGTCACACAAGGTATGAGACCCCAAGATAAGACCACATTGGAAAGTGCCAGCAATGGGTCTATGAAGAAGTACAAGACCGCTGATGAAGCTTGGCAATTGATCAGTGATTTAGCTGAATCTACTCGGAACCACAGACAGAAGCAAGGCCGTTCAAGGGCCATTGCAGAAGTATCTTCTGGCATAGAGACTGCTGCTCTAAATTGAAGCATCTGTGAAATGACCAACCTGCTGAAGCAAATGCAGTTAAATCAACAAGCTCAGCAAACTCAACCGCAGCAAAACCAACAACTAGTTCCACAAAGAATTTGCAGAATTTGTGCTGATTACAGCCATTACACTGATGAATGCCCGCAGCTCCAACAAGAAGACAACATGGTGGCATCCACTCACAACTTCTATAACCGCCCCAACCAAGGGTACAATCAAAGTGGAAATAATAACCATGGATGGCAGGACAATTCAAACCAGAATTGGAGGGATAACAATAATAGGGGAGGCAGAGATAATCAAAGAAATCAGAGGTGGAATAATTACAATAACAGGCAGCAAAATCAACCATACCAAGCACCTCACCTGAGGCAAAACCAAGGACCACCGAACAATCAGCAGCAAACCTCTCAATTTACTCATTCTTCTGTATCTTCTAATGAAGAATTATTACAAGCTTTTGAGAAAAGACAACTGGCCATGGAAAATACCATCGTGAACAGTATTAATGCCAGTCTGAATGGTTTCACCTCTACTCTACAAGCTTTTATGACACAACTTGGTTCAGCACAAAATTCCAGTAACCAACCTTCAAGCACCACTGGAATCCCCTCTCAACCATTACCCAATCAAAAGGGAGGAATTAATGCCATCACCCTGAGGTCCGAAACCATACTGTAGGAGAGGAATCAGGAGGAACCAAGCTCACCAGAATACGCCTCAGCTGAAGAGGTGGTAGAAATCGAAGATGTTGAAGAGGAAGAGGATATACAGGACATAGCTGAAGAAGTGATAGCTCAACCACAGGAAGAGGCACAAAAAGGTGCAGGCACCACAGAAAACACTACTCCCATTCCATTTCCACAACTTGCAAGGAAGCCTAGGAAGCAACTGGAACCTGATCCTAAAATGGTAGAAATATTCAAAAAGGTTGAGGTAACTGTTCCCCTTTTTGATGTTATTAAGCAGGTACCTAAATATGCAAAGTTTCTAAAAGACTTATGTATCCATAAAGATAAAATTACTGAATTAGAAACTATTCCTTTAGGTAGTTCTATATCTGCTTTAATGGGAGGATTACCTGAAAAATGTAGTGATCCAGGTCCTTGCATAGTTAGTTGTACTATTGGTGGTGTAGTAATTTATGATTGCATGTGTGACTTAGGAGCATGTGTCAGTATAATGTCTTTATCTATATATGATGTTTTAAGGCTCCCTCCCTTAAAAAGGTCGGCAGCTCATTTTGTGTTAGCAGATAAAAGCATTATTACAGTTGCTGGAGTTGCTGAAGATGTTTTGGTGAACATTAAAGGGCTCACATTTCCCACTGATTTTTATATCTTGGAGATGCCCCATAATGATTCAGATAAGCCATCATCAATCCTACTTGGAAGACCATTCCTGAAGACATCAAAATTCAAATTGGATGCTTTTTCAGGGACATACTCCTTTGAAATAGATGGCCGCATAGTAATCTTCAATCTAAATGGAGTCATTGACAACCCCCCAGAAGATCGTTCTATCTTCCAGTGTGATGTCATAGACGAAAGTGTGGCTGAAGTTCAAAAGGAAGAGTTTGAAGAGAGGCACACTGGACAAGGTCCAAGTGTGGGGACCCTCTTAACTGACAATGAGGACACTTCGCCATTTTCACAAGCCCCAAATAACCCAGAGCCTGTCCATGATCAAAAGTTAGAATTAAAACCTCTCCCTCCACATCTCAAATATGCTTACCTTGAGGATGAGCAGAAGCTTCCGGTTATTATTGCAAGAGAACTGACTTCTCAACAAGAAGAACATCTACTTGATGTGTTGAGGAAGCATAAGAAGGCAATAGGGTGGAGTTTGGTAGACATAGTGGGAATCAACTCTCAAATATGCGAGCACAGAATATTTTTAGAAGAGGGAGCAAGACCTGTCCGAAAACCACAAAGAAGATTGAATCCTACCATCTTGGAAGTTGTCAAAAAGGAAGTGACCAGACTATTGGAGGCCGGTATCATATATCCCATTTCAGACAGTGAATGGGTAAGCCCAGTGCAAGTGGTGCCCAAGAAGTCCAAAGTCACTACAGTGAAAAATGAGCATGGAGAGCTCATAGAAACTAGAGTTCAGAATGCTTGGAGAGTCTGCATTGATTACAGGCGTCTCAACCAAGCTACTCGTAAGGATCACTATCCACTTCCATTCATAGATCAAATGCTGGATCGCCTGTCAGGTAAATCACATTATTGCTTTTTAGATGGTTACACAGGTTATTTCCAGATTCATATAGCTCTTGAAGATCAGGAAAAGACTACTTTTACATGTCCTTTTGGGACCTATGCTTATAAGAGAATTCCCTTTGGCTTGTGCAATGCACCAGCTACTTTCCAAAGGTGCATGATGAGTCTTTTCTCTGATCTTATTGAGGACTGTATAGAAGTTTTTATGGACGATTTTAGCGTTTATGGTGATTCTTTTAACCTTTGCTTAGATGGATTATCTAGAGTATTAGATAGATGTATTAATACAAACCTTGTATTGAATTTCGAAAAATGCCACTTTATGGTAAAGCAAGGGATTGTATTGGGACATGTGGTATCTAATAATGGCATTTCTGTAGACCCAGCAAAGGTGAATGTTATTTCTAGTTTACCTTACCCCTCTTCTGTGAGGGAAGTCCGTTCGTTCCTTGGCCATGCAGGTTTCTACAGGAGATTTATTAAGGACTTTAGTAAGGTGGCACTTCCCTTATCCAGATTACTACAAAAGGATATTGAGTTCGAGTTCAGTGAGGATTGCAAACAAGCATTTGATAAGCTAAAGACTGCTCTAACTCAAGCTCCAATTGTGAGAGGACCCGATTGGAGCCAGCCATTTAAAATCATGTGCGATGCTTCCAACCATGCAATAGGAGCAGCACTGGCTCAGCGTGAAGGTAAAAATCTTTTTGTTATTGCCTATGCGTCTAAGACTTTAGACACTGCCCAGTCCAATTATACTACTACTGAGAAAGAGCTACTTGCTATTGTTTTTGCTCTGGATAAATTCCGGACTTATTTACTTGGTACTAGAGTAGTAGTGTATTCGGACCATGCAGCTCTAAAGTATCTATTGGCTAAAAAGGAATCCAAACCAAGACTTATACGTTGGATACCGCTGTTACAAGAGTTTGATTTAGAAATCAAGAATAGGAGTGGTAATCAAAATTTAGTTGCAGACCACTTGAGTCGCCTTGAACATATTAAAGATGATTCTACTCCTATAGATGATAATTTTCCTTTTAACAACCTGCAAGCAGTATCTGAAGTAGTCCCTTGGTATGCACCTATTGCTAATTATTTAGTTAGCCGCACATTTCCTCCACATTTTTCTAAACATCAAAGAGACAAGCTGAAAAGCGAGTCTAAATATTATATATGGGATGACCCATATTTATAGAGATGTGGCGCTAACCAGATAATTAGACGTTGTGTACCTCAATCAAAATTCCAGTCCATTTTAGAGGCCTGTCACTCATCTGAGAGTGGATGACATTTTGGCCCTCAACGAACAGCTAGAAAGATCTTAGACTGTGGATTCTGGTGGCCTACTCTTTTTAGAGATGCTGCTGAGTTTTGTAAATCTTGTCGCCCATGCCAGAAATTTGGTAACATATCCAAGAGGGATGAGATGCCTCAACAATATATGCTTTTCTGTGAAATTTTTTATGTTTGGGGCATTGACTTCATGGGTTCATTTCCAAATTCTAGCGGATATTTTTATATATTGTTAGCTGTAGATTATGTTTCCAAATGGATGGAAGCAATTCCTACCCGCACTGATGATGCTAACACTGTTGTTTCCTTTGTGAGAAACCATATTATATGCCGCTTTGGATCACCACGAGCGATCGTGAGCGATCAAGGCACCCATTTTTGTAACAGGAGACTAACCGGATTGATGAAGAAGCATGGGATAATCCATAAAGTTGCAACAGCTTACCATCCCCAAACTAATGGGCAAGCCGAGGTGTCAAACAGAGAAATTAAACGTATCTTGCAAAAGATAGTAAAGCCTCACAGAAAAGACTGGAGCACCAGACTACAAGATGCACTGTGGGCATATAGAACAGCATACAAGACACCCATTGGGATGAGTCCCTTCCGCTTAGTTTATGGAAAAGCTTGTCATCTCCCAGTTGAAATCGAACACAGAGCCTTCTGGGCAGTTAAAGAGTGCAACATGGAGATTGAGACTGCTGGAGCTGAAAGAAAGTTGCAACTGCAGGAACTGGAGAACCTTCACCTAGAAGCTTACGAGAACTCCAGAATATACAAGGAAAAGATGAAAGCTGTGCATGATCAAAACATCAAGAAGAGAGAGTTCCAACCTGGAGATTTTGTTCTCCTTTACAAATCTCGACTGAGGCTCATGCCCGGCAAGTTGAGATCAAAATGGGAAGGTCCATACAGAATAGAGAAGGCTGAACCGTACAGAGTTTATCACCTAAGCCATCCTTCAAGTTCTGAACTTATTAAGGTTAATGGACACCGTCTGAAGCTATACCATGGTGAGAAGGTGCAGAAGAGCAAGGAGCTTGAGATCTTCCGCCTGGAAGATCCCTACATAGCAACAGATTGAGCTAGTGGAGCGTCCAACGTATGGACGTTAAAGCAAAGTGCTTGGTGGGAGATAACCCACCGCGGTATGATCGTTCTTTTCTTCACTTTTAGTTTTTCTTCTTTAAATAACTCTTCTCCTTATTAGTGCTTTCGTGCTCTTTCAATTACATGTCTTTATCTTTCTTAAAAAAAAAAAAATTCGCCGCGCGACGCGATCGCACAAGCGACGCGTCCGCGTGGCAGGGGGAGTAAAGAAAAATAAAAATGAACAGAAAGTTATGCAGGAGCAGCGCTGGAGTCGTGCCTCAGGCACAATTTACTCCACGTGACCGCGTCGCATAGAAATCACGGCCTCCCACGCGACCGCGTACTCCACGCGGCCGCGTGTCCTGCATTTTCGACGTAAAAGGGTGCACAATGCTATATTGTGCGAGAGTGGTGCTGGATTGGTGCTGGAAGTACAATCCTAGTCACGCGACCGCGTTGCCGACGCGGCCGCATCAATTAACTTCTGATGCACACTCACGCGATCGCATTACCCACGCGATCGCGTTACCTTAATTTGGCAATTGAATTATATTGAACAGGGAGTTGTGCTGGAGCGAGGCTGCACTCGCGCCAGCAGCACAATGTAGGTCACGCGACCGCGTGACCGACGCGATCGCGCCCCCCTTCCTGACGCGCATCCACGCAAACGCGTGCCTTCCGCGGCCGCGTCGCATGCGCCACACAGCTCAACCCAATAAGCCAACTTATCTTATCTTTCTCTTCTCCAAACCCTACTTTTTCTTTTCCCCCCTTCTTTCTTCTTTCTCCCTTTCCCCTTCTACCTCACCTTTCACTTTCTCTCTCTCTCACCACCATTAACAAGGTTTTACCTTCTTCTTCCTTCTTCTCTTTTCTATCATTCTTATTATAGTATGTATATATATTATTATTTTCTTTTTCTTTTCTTTTTCTTTTCACATCTTTATTTTTCCTTCTTCTTCTTTTACATGGTGTTAGAAACCTTTTGAGTCATCATTCCCATTATATGCTTGTGGATTATTGCAAATTGTTTGACAATTATTTTTCTCCTATTTAAGGGATTGCTTGCATGTTCAATTTCATACTTTTTATATCTTGTTTACCATGTGATGAGCGGATAATTTATACGCTTTTTGGCATTATTTTTAGATAATTTTTAGTAAGTTTGAGCTACTTTTAGGGATGTTTTCATTAGTTTTTATGTTAAATTCACATTTCTGGAATTTACTATGAGTTTGTGTGTTTTTCTGTGATTTCAGGTAAATTCTGACTGAAATTGAGGGACTTGAGCAAAACTCTGAAGAAGGCTGACAAAAGGACTGCTGATGCTGTTGGAATCTGACCTCCCTGCACTCAAAATGGATTTTCTGGAGCTACAGAACTCCAATTGGCGCTCTCTCAACGGCGTTGGAAAGTAGACATCCAGGGCTTTCCAGCAATATATAATAGTCCATACTTTATTCGAAGATTGACGACGTAACTTGGCGTTGAACGCCAAGTACACGCTGCTGTCTGGAGTTAAACGCCAGAAAAACGTCATGATCCGGAGTTGAACGCCCAAAACACGTCATAACTCAAAGTTCAACTCCAAGAGAAGCCTTAGCTCGTGGATTGATCAAGCTCAGCCCAAACATACACCAAGTGGGCCCCGGAAGTGAATTTATACATCAATTACTTACTCATGTAAACCCTAGGAGCTAGTTTATTATAAATAGAACATTTATCTATTGTATTAGACGTCTTTTGACCACGTTTCATCTTTGGTCTCAGTTTTGTTTTATTCTTCATCCTAGGAGATCATTGATCACGTTAGGGGGGCTGGCCATTCGGCCATGCCTGAACCTCTTTTGCTTATGTATTTTCAACGGTGGAGTTTCTGCACACCATAGATTAAGGGTGTGGAGCTCTGCTGTACCTCAAGTATTAATGAAATTCTATTATCTTTTATTCAAATCTCTCTTATTCTTATTCCAAGATATTCATTCGTACCCAAGAACATGATGAATGTTATGAGTCAGATTACCCTCATTATCATTCTCACTTATGAACGCGTGTGATTGACAACCACTTTCGTTCTACATGCAACAGAGCTTGAATGCGTATCTCTTAGATTCCCCAACAGAATCTTCGTGGTATAAGCTAGATAGATGGCGGCATTTATGAGGATCCGGAAAGTCTCACCTTGTCTGTGGTATTCCGAGTAGGATCCTGGGAATCCGGAAAGTCTAACCTTGTCTGTGGTATTCCGAGTAGGATTCCGGTAATGAATGACTGTGACGTGCTTCAAACTTGTAACCTGCTGGGCGTTAGTGATAGACGCAAAAGAATCAAGGGATTCTATTCCAGTAGGAGCGGGAACCAACCAGTGATTAGCCGTACTGTGACAGAGTGTGTGAGCATTAGTTTTCACTGCGAGGATGGGATGTAGCCATCAGCCATGGGTGATGCCTCCAGATGATTAGCCGTGTGACTGACAACCGCATAGGATCATTTTCCCGAGAGGATGAAAGTAGCCACAGTTGATGGTGAACCCCTATACAAAGCTTGCCATGGAAAGGAGTAAGAAGGATTGAGTAGAAGCAGTAGGAGAGCAGGCGTCCTTGGGCTCTACAGCATCTCCATCCGCTTATCTGAAATTCCCACCAATGAATCTGCATAAGTATTCTATCCCTTTTATTATTCCTTTTTATTATTTATTCCAATAATCACAATTACCCTTTAATCTGCCTAACTGAGATTTACAAGGTGACCATAGCTTGCTTCATACCAACAATCTCTGTGGGATCGACCCTTACTCACGTAAGGTTTATTACTTGGACGACCCAGTACACTTGCTGGTTAGTTGAACGGAGTTGTGAATCCAACCAGTGCCATAATAAAGTTTTCATTCAAAATCCAAAGAACGTAGATCACAATTTCGTCCACCACCATGCATGCCATGTATTTGTGAAAAAGCCCTTATAGCACTATGCACTTTTCTATATTACTTTACTCTACTCTGCAATGCTTGCTTTTCACAAATTCCCTTTCATATTTTATTATTTAAATTTAATTGTCAATACAAACGTGATAGTTAGTTTGTTACAAATGGTAACCTAACTTGGACATTGAATGTTTGATATATGCTACTCATGCCTTTGCCTGGATGCCAATAAACCTCTTGCATTCCATTGTCCTACATGCACTTGCTATATTTCCATTGATGAACCTTTCACATGTAATCCGGACCATGTGTTCATGCCATTTATCTTTATTGTGCATTGACTATCACTTACAATACCCTCTACCTTGCTCTATCTCTATGAATTTAATTTTCTTTCTCTTCCCTTCTTTCAGGATGGCCACCAAGAAAGGACAAGAGAAAGCTACTTCCAAACCATCAGCAAGAAGAGGAACTAAAAGAGCATTAGTGGCAGAGCCTTCTTCAACCACAGTCAAGCCCTCAACAAAAAGAGTTAAGAGGATAATAAAGGTTGACGACAAAGAGAAAGCCTTTCCAGCAAAGGACACTGCGCGATTTTCCAATCGCTACTGTGAGCAGATGTTCCCTATCTTAGCAGAAAGGAACTATAACAATGAATACCTTCTCATCCTCCCGCCCAATATTGCCACCTTTGTTGAGCCACAAATTGAGCGAAGACAATGGGGTTTCCTACGAAGACAGCCAAGGCAGGTCAATCTTTCTTGGGTAGTTGAGTTCTACTCCAACTTCTATATACCAACCCTGCAGTCTATTTATGTCCGGCAGAAGCAAGTCCCCATTACAGAAGAGGCCATTCAGCAAGTTCTGATCTTTCCCCTATTCCAGAAGGAATGGACGCTTTTCAAGAAGCCACCCTTCAGCGCCAGAGATACCAATTTGACTGGGACTCCGTTCTCAGAGTCATTGCTTTACCTGGCAGCCGTTGGATTTATGGATACCACCGCAACCGCCCTAAGGGAATCTTGGCTTCCGCACTTACCTTGGAGGCTCACGTATGGGCACAAATCATGTCCCATTACGTCTTTCCAAGCACTCATGAGTCCTCCTTCACTGCGGACATGGCTGTTCTATTATGGTGCATCCTTACAGACCAACCTCTGAATCTCTCAAGACACATCTGGCATGCTATGGAGCATGTACAAATCGCGGGCAACTTACCTTTCCCCGCCTTGGTCTCAAATCTTGTCTCCACAGCTGGAGTCTCCTGCAGAGTTGGGGACACCAAAGTCATGCTTCCACGGGATGATCAATATGTCCCTAATGGGAAATACCTCAGACTTTCAGCAGCCACTACAAGCCAGCCTATTGAGCCAGTTGAAGATATCCCTTCTTCAACACCACAAGCATCTACCACTGAGAAAGTGCTCCAGCAGATACTTGAAAAGTTGGATCGGCATGAACAAAAAGCAAAGATGAGAGAGCGCCGTAACGAGCGCCGATTCAAACACCTCAAGGAGCTACTCAAGGGACGCTTCAGAGACTCAGACACCCCGGACTCCACTTCTTTTACCAGCACCGGGAGCCATACTGGTCCCGACTGTGGAGATACTGCCACCAGCCCACCCCTGTTCCTGACAGATGGCACCGAGGACGGTGCAAAGCCTTAAGTGTGGGGAGGTCGGTCAGTACCTGACTTCCGGAGGTAAATTCTCTTCTCTGACACTAATAATTAGGATATTTTAGTTAGATTTTTTCTTTTTTTATAGAATAGAATAAATTGCATAGGTTAGGATAGTTGCATGCATGTTCAACTTGATTGAAAAGACAATAAGTTTCTTTTAAAAAAAATCTATCTTTGGAACAAAATTTCACTAATTTTTTCAAAATTTTTATGATAAATCTGCTTAAGTTGTATTTGGAACATGATGTTTGAGCTAAAGAACACACAACTTGTGAAAGATTTGAGCCTTTATGTATGGTTACACTATTTAACCATAATTATTTTATTCTTGTGTGTTTACTTCTCTATGATTGTAATCTATATTTTGTTTTATCTTATATGTCCAATATTTATTATATTTACATGCTTGCACATGATTGAGGCCATTATTTGTTTAAACTCACTTATCCAAATCAAGCCTACCCTTTTCAATTACCCTTGTTAACCACTTTGAGCTTTTAAAACCCCATTTGTTCTATATTTCACCACATTACTAACCTTAAGCTGAAAAACAATTGCATATCCCAATTTGAATCTTTGGTTAGCTTAAGATAGAATTGTGTGTGCTAGTTAAGTATGGGAAATTGTGGGAACAGAAGTTGTTAAGGGAATGTGTCATGAAAATTTAAAGGAAATTTGGATACTCACTCATGTGAAAATATAAGAATGAAAAATCTATGTGCATTGATAAGCTTTATTTATTCAAAAAAATAATAAAAAAATATTCAATAAATAAGGGGACAAAATTACCCCAATGTTAAATTCAGAATTCAAAGATCAATGCACATATGATAGAATTAAAATACAAGGTTGAAACATGAGTATGGGTTGAAAAAGGGAATTATGGGTAGCTAGGCATGAATTTAAAAGTATATAGAATATATGTATATTAGGTGAGAGCTTAGGTTAATTAAAGATTCAATTTATAAAGCTCACTTAGCCATATGTATATCCTTACCTGCACCTTGGCCCCATTACAACTCTGAAAAGACCTCATAATGTTTGCATTGGTATATTAATTGTTGTTGATTGGTTAGGAGAAAAACAAAAGTTAGAAAACATGACTAGGGAAGAATAGAGTGATTACCCTATACACTAGAGATTAGAGCGTACATACATTATCAGTGAGGGTTCAATGCTTGAATTTTCATGTTTCCAGCCTTCATAAGCTATCTTCTTGCACTTTTATCAGTTTTATTATATGATGATAGAATTAGTGGAATTTAATTTGTAATTGTTTTGAAGGGCTTATTTACTTTTGATCAAGTGGATAATAATCATATAGTTGCATTTATTTATGTATGTAGGATTGCATTGCATTTCATGAGTTTCTGCATGTTCATACTTATTTCCTTATCTCCTTCAATTTAGCATGAGGACATGCTAATGTTTAAGTGTGGGGAGGTTGATAAACCACTATTTTATAGTTTATATTGTGTTTAATTGTGTGGTTTTGTCGTGATCCTTACTTACTTATTCATCAATTTAGCATGCATTTAGATTTCCTTCCTGAATTTATTACATGTTTGAAAATTGCTTCCTAGAGACTTTAATTATTTAATTTTAATTCTCCTTTATTCCATTCGATGCCATAATCTGTGTGTCAAGCGTTTCAGGCTTTATAGGGCATGAATGAGACGGAGATTGGAGAGGAAGTTAGCAAAAATGGAAGGAACATAAGAGTTTGAGGAGATAACCAGCGAAAAGTGACGCGATCGCATGGCTCACGCGACCGCGCGAAGGTGCACAAATCGCAGTGACGTGGCCGCATGGCTTGCGCGGCCGCGCGGATTGGAAAGCACAAGCAACGCGGTAGCGTGGACGACGCGAACGCGTGAAGAGGAAAAGCGCCAGCGACGCGTCCGCATGGACGACGCGATCACGTGACATGCGCGATCTGCATAAACTGCAGAATCTGAAACCAGCGATTTTGGACCCTATTTTGGCCCAGTTTTCGGCCCGAAACAGCAGACTAGAGTCAGAGAATATGCAGAAACAACAGAAAAACATTCATTGAGTAGTTTAGATCGAAACAACAGCAGACTAGAGTGGCTCAAACTTAAACACATTGACATATCATATACTCTTCCTCATGCCAATTTTCAACAACACCAATTCCAATAAATCATCATTGTACACAATCAATATCGTACTCACCATCAACATGGCTCCACCCACAATTCAACCATAATCAATCATCAAGCATATATCACAACATGCATATTTCTCATACATCATACCATTAAGGCATCAATAATCATCATCACATATATGACCACATCATATATTTCAACCATTCAACAACATCAACAATTTAATGCCTATCTTAGGGCCTCTAGCCTAAGTATTTCCTACCACATTACATATTAGATACGAGAAACCGAGACCATACCTTAGCCGATTTCCCAAGCTCAACCAGAGCACTTCCAAACCAC
The DNA here is from genome assembly GCF_003086295.3 of Arachis hypogaea. Lineage (NCBI taxonomy): Eukaryota > Viridiplantae > Streptophyta > Magnoliopsida > Fabales > Fabaceae > Arachis > Arachis hypogaea. The sequence continues at coordinate 87,823,782 of NC_092040.1, forward strand.
TTTTCCTCAAGCTCTCAAGGCCTCAACACCTCCAAGAACAGATTTTTTACCACCAAATCCCTTTTCAAGCTTTTTAATATCACTAATCAAGCTCCAATATTCACACATACACAACCTAAGCCATAATCATCATACCCATACACAACATCTCAATATCCAAACATCATAGAACAATAATTTACACTAGGGTTGAGAATCTTATCACACCCAAGGTCCAAGGAGACAAGATTAACCTTCTCCTTCAAGAGAGTTGGGTCTTATAACATCAAAGAGCCCAAAATCTCAACATTTTTGCCCATGAAATTCGAAAACAAGGCTGGAAATTCGAAGAGAAAAACGTAGCTTACCACAAGATTGATTGTATGGGTTTTGTAGAGCTCTCCACGGTGAACGGGTGGCCGTAAACGGTGCGACAATCGGAGCTCTAGATCAAAAGTTATGGTGGTTTGAAGATCAAGGGAGAGATAGAACTTGAGAGAGTGTTTTTCCCTCTATGGGCTCCATTTCAGCATGTTTAGTGTCTCAAATGAGGAGAGAGAGTGCTGAAAACTAGAGTTTTGGTTTAGTTTAGTTGGGCCAAGGGCCCACTTTGGATCCGGTTGGCCTGGTTTGGCCCGTTCGGTCCAATCTTGGTCCGATTTCTATAAAATTGGTACCAAAATTCTCGTCTCAATCTCCTCTATCATATTAAGCCATAAAAATCACATTTAAGACTTTCTAGAATAAATTCTCATTTATGGGTTAATTAGCCGTTAATTAACCGGGTTTTACATTCTACCCACCTAATTGGGAATTTTGCCCACAAAATTCAAATGTAATTACCTGAGAATAAATGCGGATAATCCGTTTGCATCTCCGACTCAAGTTCCCAAGTGTATTCCTCAACACCGCCTCGACTCCAAGCTACTTTGACTAATGAAACCTCTTTTCCACGCAACCGTTTGATACTAGTATCATCAATTCTGACTGGAGCCACTGGAAGCGTCAAATCTTCTCTTAACTGAACCGATTCAGGTTCCAACACATGACTAGCATCATGAGTGTACTTCCGAAGCTGTGACATGTGAAACACGTCGTGCAGGTTCGAAAGATGCGGTGGTAGAGCCATCCGATACGCCACCGGGCCAACCCTCTCCAGGATTTGAAATGGACCAATGTATCGAGGATTCAACTTCTTTGCTTTAATCGCCTTACCTACTCCCGTGGTTGGAGTAACCTTAAGGAAGACATGGTCTCCTTCCTCAAATTCTAAGGGCTTTCGCCTCTGATCGGCGTAAATCTTTTGATGACTCTGCGCTGTAAGCATTCTATCTCGGATTTTCTTGACTTGTTCAGTGGTCTCAGCTATCATTTCCGGCCCCAACAAGCCTTTCTCCCCAGCTTCGTACCAACATAGCGGAGATTGACATTTTCTCCCATACAAGGCCTCATACGGAGCCATTCTGATGCTCGCATGATAACTATTACTGTATGCAAACTCCACTAATGGCATATACCGATCCCAACTCGCCGGTTGGTCCAAAACACAAGCTCTCAACATATCCTCTAGTGTTTGGATTGTCTTCTCGGGTTGACCATCTGTTTGAAGATGGTAAGCCGTGCTCAAGCTTAATCGGGTTCCAAAAGCTTTCTGAAATGCACCCCAAAACCTTGAAGTGAAACGAGAATCTCTATCGGAGATTATAGTAGCAAGTACACCATGAAGTCTCACAATCTCCTTTATGTATAACCGTGCTAGCTCCTCAAGGGTGTAAGTCATACGAATGGGTAAAACGTGAGCTGACTTCGTCAGTCGGTCCACAATCACCCAGATATTATCAAAACCAGCCCTAGTCCTTGGCAACCCTGACACAAAGTCCATTGCAATACTTTCCCACTTCCATTGTGGAATCTCTAAAGGTTGCAACATATCGGCAGGCCTTTGATGTTCAATCTTTACCTTTTGACAAGTTAAGCACTTTGATACATATTCTGCCACATCATTCTTCATACCCGGCCACCAAAACATCGCCTTTAAATCATGGTACATCTTAGTACTTCCCGGGTGAATGGAGAATCCGCTTTTATGTGCCTCCTTTAAAATATCTTGCCTCAAAGTGCCAGCATGCGGCACAATGATCCTACCCTTGAACCTCCATAACCCATCTTTTTCTTTCGACACTCTCCACTGTTTCCCTTACTCAATAGCCGGTAACACCTTCCATAACGCTTCATCATTTTGATGAGCCTTTAGGAGTTCGGACTTAAAGTCACTTGAGATTTCTAATCGGCTCAAACACAAAGTTCCAGATACTTCTCGAGCACCAATTTTCAAACTCTCAAACCCCTTGAGTAACTTCTCCTCTTAAAGCATCATCCAAGCCGCATATAACGACTTCCGACTTAACGCATCCGCCACTACGTTCGCCTTTCCCGGATGGTAATTCAACTCAAAGTCGTAGTCTTTCAATAATTCCATCCAACTCCTCTGCCTCATATTAAGCTCTTTCTGAACAAAGAGATATTTCAAACTCTTATGATCAGAGAAAACTTGGAACTTAACCCCATAGAAGTAATGCCTCCACACCTTCAAGGCAAACACAACCGCAGCAAGCTCCAAATTGTGCGTAGGGTAATTAACTTCATACGGTCTCAACTGCCGTGAGGCATACGCCACCACATTATGATGCTGCATCAGCACGCACCCTAGACCCTTCAATGAGGCATCACAGTACACCTCAAATGGCTTGTTCGGCTCAGATAACACTAACACAGGTGCAGTGGTCAACTTTTTCTTCAATGTCTGAAAGCTCTCCTCGCACTCAGGAGTCCAAACAAACGGAGTGTCTTTGCGGGTTAACTTTGTCATTGGCAAGGCTATCTGTGAAAAGCCCTTGATAAACCTTCTGTAATAGCCAGCTAAGCCCAGAAAACTCCTTATCTCCGTTACGGTGGTTGGTTGCTTCCATTCCATCACTGCCTCCACCTTAGATGGATCAACTGCTATCCCTTGTTTACTCACCACGTGGCCCAAAAACTTCACCTCACTCTTCCAAAACTCACACTTAGACAGTTTTGCATAGAGTTTATTCTCCTTTAGAATCTGCAATACAGTCCTCAAGTGTTCCGCATGCTCTTCTTCAGTTTTGGAATAAATTAGTATGTCGTCAATAAAGACAACAACAAATTTATCCAGAAACAGACGGAAAACTCTGTTCATGTAATCCATGAATACCGCAGGAGCGTTCGTCAACCCAAAGGACATTACAGTGTACTCGTAATGACCATAACGAGTTCTGAAAGCGGTCTTAGGGATATCCTCACCCCTCACCCTTATCTGGTGATAACCGGATCGCAAATCGATCTTGGAGAAAACTCCAGCTCCTTGTAACTGATCCATGAGATCATCAATTCTCGACAATGGGTACTTATTCTTTATTGTAACCTTATTCAGCTGCCTGTAATTCACACAGAGCCGCATACTCCCATATTTCTTCTTTACCAGTAGCACTGGCGCGCCCCACGGAGAGACACTTGGTCGTATAAAATTCCTACCCAACAAATCCTCTAACTGAGACTTTAGTTCGTCCATCTCTAACGGTGACATCCTATAAGGAGCACTTGAGATTGGTCCCGCCCCAGGCACCAATTCAATAGCAAACTCAACCTCTCGGTTAGGTAGAAACTCATCAATATCATCGGGAAACACTTCCGGAAACTCACACACAATCGAAATCTGTTCCAACCTTTGATCATCACCCGAAACACCCGCGGTTAACAACAGGATACCCTGACATTCGGCTCCGAAACAGTTCACCGTCATCGAATTCAAGTAATAATTATTCACCACGACCGGCCCTTCTGTATCTTCCGGCATAAAGTACACCGACTTTGTAGAACAATCAAGCAGGACATGGTTCTTAGATAACCATTCCAATCCCAAGATAAGATCAAGACCGATCATCGGTAAGCAGATTAAATTATGAATAAAATCACGCTGCTTGAATCTAAAGGAAACTTTTGGGCATCCTAGCCTAGTTACCATGGCTTCATGGGTAGCATTATACACTTTTAGGTCATAACCTAAAGTTACAATCTTCAATCCTAACTCATGGGCTTTCTCAAATGCAATGAATGAATGTGATGCTCCCAAATCAAATAAAGTATTTAAAGTTTGACCAGCCATTTCACAGTTACCTCGAATGAGTGTCTCGGATCCCTCGGTACCTATAGCTGAGGTGGTGAACACCGACCAGTCTGTTGTACTTTTTCAGCACCTTGTTTTTGCTTCTCCGGATAACTTGCGGCTTTATGCCCCGCCTTTCCACAATTATAGCACAAACCCCATCCGGCCTTGCATGGTGCTCCCGGGTGGTGACTCCCACATCTAGTACAAGCTTGATCATTCTGAGGCTACTTCCCAAACTTCTTCCCTTGGGAATTGTTGTTGTTGTTGGGCCTCCTGAAAGAGCTTCCCCTCTTGAAAGGCGGACCTCTAGGTGCAAATTTCTTCCCTCGGTTCTATGGGAATGATCCTTTGTGACTCCCTTTTTCAGCGGTTGCCCTTTTTACACACTCTTCAGCAACCCTACACTTGTTCACCAATTCGGAGAAAGTCTTAATCTCCATTGGTCCTACTGAACTGAAGATATCACTCCGGAGTCCTCCTTCATACTTAACACACTTCCATTCCTCATATTCCACCGGAGTCCCTTGACACATACGAGAGAACCTGAACAGCTCTTCAAACTTGTCAGTATACTCGGATACGGACATGGTACCCTGCTTCAGCTATAGTAACTCAAGTTCCTTAGCCGTCCTGGCAGAAGTCGGAAAGTACTTCTTATAGAACTCCTCTTGGAAGACACTCCAGGTGATATAGCCATCACCCTGCTGTAGAAGACGTCTGATACCTTGCCACCAATGCGACGCTTCACCAGTGAGCATATAGGTAGCGAACTCGACACGCTGTCCTTCAGGTACCACTTGCGCTTGTAGTGCTCGCTCCATAGCCTGAAACCATGTATCAGCCTCAGTCAGGCTAGCAGTTCCCTTGAACTTAGGTGGATTAACCTTCAAAAAGTTTGCCAGTGTCATCGGGCCCTGAACTCCACCTCCATCATTACCATGGTTGTTCATCTGTTGACCAAGAGCCTCAGCAGTGGCTTGCATAGCAGCAGCCATGTTCTCCAACGCCGTCATAAAGTTCACTGAATCATTAGGGTTAATCTCTGGTGCACGAGCATTCGTACGACCCCTTCCACGGCCTCTACCGCGTCCACGAGGCGCCATCTGGTCCATATACACACCAAACAATCGATATTAAGTTGATCAGTCTCAATATCGGAAGTCTAGTGCTTCAAAGTCCCAAATGCATGCTCATGAACGTTTATGCCAATTATATCAAGTAGATATACTAATAGCACATAACACACATACAGAGAATGCACAGAAGCATAGTCAGTCCATCCCTCAGGCTCTACAGGAACGAACTGCTCTGATACCATAATGTAACACCCTACCATACAGAGTCTTATGCTTAAGTCATAATTCAAAGACGGCAAGGTATTACGACCTCTAAAATAAAAATTTAGTATGTATAGTAGTATGAAGGATTGATCATAACTAGGAGCCTTTGTAGAAAAAGGGGTAAACAAAAATCGCAACTCGAAAGCGCAACACTCCGATCGATAACGTAACGAATAAGGATAACCACGCGAGATTATATATATACAAAGGAGTGTCAAAAATAGGAATATCAAGACTCAAAATCCGGCTGTGAAGATAACCGGTTCGAGCATAACAATATATACATATGATAAAATAAGGAAAACCCCAAAGGAAACCCAAAGGGACACAAATACAGAAACCTATTCTCCAAAATCTCCCATAAGAGGAGTCATCACAGTTTGTATTATTTAATGGAGATAAAAGTATCTAAGCAAAACATATAAACTAAAACAGAGTCTCCAAGAACAAAGGATCTTTGCTAATCCAGAAGTCTCCAGTAGGCCTCAGCGAGAAACCTCAAGTCCTGCATCTGAAAACCACAAAATCCGCATGGGTGAGAACCAGAGGTCCCCAACATGGTAACAGCTTCCACATATATAATACATAATAATAGAGGAAAGCCAAAGGCAATCCTAGAACTTCCTCCAGATAATATCAAAGCTTATAAACAAGCTAAACCATATGTGGCGACTGACTAAAGATTCTTCAGTCTAACTAATACTTCCCTTTCCAATTCCTTCACACCTCCCAACCACCAGCAGGAGTATAATGTAGCAAACACAGTTATATCAAACAAGGAATATACAAATTGGAACAATTAAGGCATTTAGACAATTAGCAAGTAATATGCAATCAAATAGGCAATCTCAAACAATTCATATAGTATGCATATGATGAATGCCTGTCCCTAGTGGCTGATGATATCATCTGTCGGTTATAGAGCCAACCCGACAAGTCCTGGTAGCTAACCATTGGACTGTCCCTCTGTCGCGCATCCCCAACTCGAGTTATACTCATCATAAACTTGATCATAATCATGATCTATATCCATCACCTTCACTAATGAATATTTACGGGGGCGAGCTCATCCGGGGCTTTCACAGTGCCCGGCCACCCTTACGACATAGGGTCAAAAGAGCTTCGAGTCTCAACCTGGAGCACGTGGTGGCTAGCCACTGCTTCCTTCCAGGGAAACTCTCATCTCCAACAGTGGAAGTGCAACATTCACAATTCATTCAACATCATATATGCATTTATACTTAGCCATAATCATGGCTCCGCTGTAACACGGCAATAATCTAGCCATCCGGCTCACGGTTAAATCCATAACCAGCCATCCGCCTCACGGTTAAATCCATAACCAGCCGTCTCATTAATAATTACGGCCTTTCCGCCTATGGCATAACAAGCACTTCCACCGCCATCCTCCGCCTCTCACATAATCATCTTTGATCCTCATTGATCATTCATTTTTCCCTTGCTTCACTCGCAAGTTACCACATCCCTTAGCTCTTTTTTAATAGCTAGGCATATCATAATGATTTAAGACATAAGTGGTGAGATCGGAGGCTTAGAAGTATGAGATTTGGCTTTTAAAACTCAAAAATCAACTTTGGGATGAAAACAGAGCCCCGCGTACGCGCATTCCACGCGCACGCGTGGATGGCCACAAAACTCATCGATGCGTATGCGTCATGCACGCTAACGCGTGGATTGAAAAATACCCAAGCGACGTGCACGGGTCAGCCACGCGTACGCGTGGGTGCTCTCGTGCCCCAGGCACAAATCTGGCACAGTTCTGGCACAACTCTCTGGAAAATGGCTGGGCATTGGGTGCAGCACATCGGCGCGCCCGCGCACATCACGCGCACACGTGGATGGCGCTTTCTAGAAGAACAGCGCGTACGCGCCAAGTGCGCCTACGCGCGGGGGGTCATTCTGCTAAAAATTTTCTAAGTTAAAAACTGCAGAATTTCACAAATTCAATCCCAATCTTTCGACGGACATAACTCTCTCATTTTAAATCATTTTTTACCCGTTCTTCGAACGGCATGGACATCCCAGATCCAATTTCATTTCTAAATAGATTTGGCATAAAACAGAGATCCGTAGTCCAAGTTATGTCCCGTCAAAGTATGCCCAAAAACTATATTTTTCATACAAAACCACAAGGTGCCATTTGCAAAACAAGTCATTTTCAACTCTTTTCAAAATCAATCAAAACATGCCAATTTCATCCCTTTTCTTTGAAATCAATCAAAATATATCAAATTCAACATCAAGCCTCCTCAACTCACACATTGACACTTTACCACAGTTCACAAAAATCACTATCCCATCATTTTAACCCACTTCACCCAAGTGGCTCAAACTTAAACACATTGACATATCATATACTCTTCCTCATGCTAATTTTCAACAACACCAATTCTAATAAATCATCATTGTACACAATCAATATCATACTCACCATCAACATGGCTCCACCCACAATTCAACCATAATCAATCATCAAGCATATATCACAACATGCATATTTCTCATACATCATACCATTAAGGCATCAATAATCATCATCACATATATGACCACATCATATATTTCAACAATTCAACAACATCAACAATTCAATGCCTATCTTAGGGCCGCTAGCCTAAGTATTTCCTACCACATTACATATTAGATACGAGAAACCGAGACCATACCTTAGCCGATTTCCCAAGCTCAACCGGAGCACTTCCAAACCACTTTTCCTCAAGCTCTCAAGGCCTCAACACCTCCAAGAACATATTTTTCACCACCAAATCCCTTTTCAAGCTTTTCAATATCACTAATCAAGCTCCAATATTCACACATACACAACCTAAGCCATAATCATCATACCCATACACAACATCTCAATACCCAAATATCATAGAACAACAATTTACACTAGGGTTGAGAATCTTACCACACCCAAGGTCCAAGGAGACAAGATTAACCTTCTCCTTCAAGAGAGTTGGGTCCTATAACATCAAAGAGCCCAAAATCTCAACATTTTTGCTCATGAAACTCGAAAACAAGGCTGGAAATTCGAAGATCAAAACGTGGCTTACCTCAAGATTGATTGTATGGGTTTTGTAAAGCTTTCCGCGGTGAACACGTGGCCGTAAACGGTGCGGCAATCGGAGCTCTAGATCAAAAGTTATGGTGGTTTGAAGATCAAGGGAGAGATAGAACTTGAGAGAATGTTCTTCCCTCCATGGCCTCTATTTCAGCGTGTTTAGTGTCTCAAATGAGGAGAGAGAGTGCTGAAAACTAGGGTTTTGGTTTAGTTTAGTTGGGCCAAGGGCCCACTTTGGGTTCGGTTGGCCCGATTTGGCCCGTTCGATCCAATCTTGGTCCGATTTCTATAAAATTGGTACCGAAATTCTCGTCTCAATCTCCTCTATCATATTAAGCCATAAAAATCACATTTAAGGCTTTCTAGAATAAATTCTCATTTATGGGTTAATTAGCCATTAATTAACCGGGTTTTACACAAACCAAACCACATATCATTATTATACATTCACATCCTACACTTCCGTACACAATTTTACCAATTCCAGCTCCAACCATTCACATCCATACTCAATCATCAATATATCATTGTTATCATAATAATCGTTATTTCATCAACCATCCACCACATCCATTTAACAACAACATAGCTAATACCCACATCAAACAACACATAATTCAATAATCAAAACTACCATATGTACACCAACATATGATTCATCTTATCCTATGGTCGTCTAGCCTAAGTTTTCACAAGATATTATATATTACATATGAGAAACCAAAATCATACCTTGGCCAATTTCCTCGTATAGCCCAAAGATAACTCAACTAAGTAAGTCCACAAGCTCCACCACCAAAAATTTAGCATCCAGTATTCCCAATCAAGCTTCCATATCCTCAATTATGCTCCCAATCACATATATATACTACCTATTTCAGATCATTATATCCATACATACACACCCAATACCTAAACACATATCATCAAGAATTTAATAGGATTTGAGAGTTCTCATCTCACCAACGGAGAATTGCATCAAAATCCGACAGCTCACTAAGCTAGCTTGATCCTAAATATTAAAACCAACAATAACCTCAATATCTAATTCATAGAATTTTCAAAAATTAGGAAAGAAAGAACTGAAATTGAGATTGGTACTTTTACCAAATTGACCACTGAACTTTGTAGAGCTCGATGTGGTGGACGCGTGGCCGCAAACAGTGCGACGATCAGAGCTCGGAGTTAAAAGATATGTGGATTTGAATTGGGAACAAGGGTTTGGAACTTTTCTTCCCTTCCTTATGTGTGTTTCAGTGTGACATTCATGAAGAAGAAGGAGAATGAGCTAAAGCTCATTTGCTTAAATATGTTGGGTTGGGCCTTGGGCCCAATACAAGTCTGGTTCATTTGGTTTAGTTTGTTTGACTTAATTTTGGGCTAAATTCTTTAAAATTAGTGTCAAAATTATTATTTTAATTAGCTCTATCTCATTAAACTATAAAATTTATATTTCTAACTTCTTTTATTAAAACTAATTTATTGGCTAATTATTCGTTAATTTTACGGGGTTTACACTAAAAGTACTTATTTTAAAAGAAATGTGAAAAAAAAAATTATTATGAGAGAAGTCATTTTTTTAACTTCTCCATAAACACTTAAATAGCTTCTTAAAAAAATTACAATTTGATTTTAAAAATTGCACTATACATTAATACTATACATTTTCATAAATTGAAAGTTAAAAAAATTACTTATAAACTTATCCAAACAAACTCTTACTCGTTTTATCCAACAAAAACTCGAAATGACAGTATTTACGGGACAGGTACTTTTTTCTGTCGTTATTTTTGTTAAAAAAAGATATATTCTATTTTCATGTGTTTCTATCATGAATTTTTCGTTTATTTTTTTACAGATATTTATGGATATTAATATTTAAAAAATAAAAATAATATAAAATTATAATATAATTCAATACGATTCAACTAACTTTAACATATTAAAATATAATTTAAATACAAATAATCTATATACACATTAAATATACAACGTACACATACTAAAAAATTAAAATAAAAATGTCACTAATAATATATATAAATAAAAACATTTTAATAGTTTTAGTCTTCGCATAAATCTAACAAATCTCTATGGAGCGAATACATCTACTTTTATTTCTTTGTCTATTTATTTGTAGTAACAGATTTTTATCCCGTTAAAAATTTTAAATTACTTATTTTTTTGGATTTTTTTGCCATTTCTATTTGACATAAGTTTTCATAGAAAAAAACAATATGGTTTTTCATTACTAATTTACAACAACTAGGGTTAATTTTTGAAAATAAAAATTCATTTTAAAAGAAATGTTTTGCTGAATTTTTTTTTATTTATGCTTCGTCATCCTTTTCTTATTAAAAAGTAAAGTATTTTTTTAGTTTAATTTTGATTCATTACACGATTATCTAATCAACATATTATGTATATATCAAAATTAGTCACTAAAATCAGTATAAAACTTATGTTATACAAAATAAAAATTAAAAATGAGTTAAATAACACATATATTTATATACAAAATAGATAATGATTGATTTTAATGATTATTTTTAGTGTATAAATAATATTTTTTTATCCAATCATATATAAAACTTGCACTAATGTTTTCTTTTTAAAGAAAAAAAACTCAAACGCATAAAAAAATTAAAATAAATAAAAAATAAAAAAGTTGAAATGTTGGAGCTTCGATCGAATTAATCAGAAACTGATTTTCTAATTGATTGACAAAAAAAATTGCTTGACAAAAAATAATAAAAAAATGGTCCAATTGAGAATAAATCAGGTAGCTTAGCATCATATTCATATAAATAGATTATGCTATTTGTGTCCGAAATTGTTTTCTATTTCTCTTGAATGATGTTCAAGGCTTTTTTAATGTCATTGTGTCTTAATTAATTGATAGCAACAAAGGCTATTACTAGTGTGTAGAAGAACAAATTTTACTACATATATGTATAGAAGATAAGTGTCATCTTTATTGCCACAATTTTTGCCAAAAATAAGTACAGTAATGATGCAGCAGCTATCTTTAACGTCTAATTTAGTGAATAGTTTCTGCGGCAGTTCAGTTTTAGAGATTGACATACAATATAAAATAGTGTTATAGCAATGGTTAACTAATTTTTTATTAGTCTTAAATATAAATAGTACAAATTTAATATTTGTATTATTAGAGTATAATTATGATCAATTAAAATTAGTTAGTATTATTTATATTTATAGATCTGTAATTTATATAAAATTTTTTTATTGTACAAGTTTTTACAAATTGACTAAAACCCAACAAAAACAACTATCAGTTTAGATTACGTGTAAACACGTGCTTCCCCAAAAATAGCGCAAAAACCATTATAACAAATGGTTCTTCTTTTTTAATCAAAATTGCAACCCATCAAAATTTAAATAAGGATCAAAATCTCTCAAAAATCTATCTCTCAAAATTGTCGCAAAAAGCGATGGAAGTTTCCAAGCTAAATTGGAAAAGAATTATGAAAAAATGAAAGAAGAAGAGGAAGAATTTTGAATTATGCAAAATTTATTAGTACAAAAATACCAAAATTTTTTAAATAATATACATAAATATCTTAATTTTACACTGAAATTTACTGCAAATATATAAAAATATTTTTTTTAATGCTGCCTCTTCTTTTTTTTCTTATTTCTTTCTTTCTTTTAGTTGAATAAATGTAGGTTTATCCTCTTCCAACTAATTTTGTAGCATTATGTGTTTCTTCTTCTTCTTTATTTGATTTTTTTTAATTCTTGTTAAGAAAATAAAACAAAACAAAAACTTGAGAAGGTAAAATACGAAGAAAAAAATGAATAAGAAAGGGGAAAAAGAAGAGTTTTAAATTATGCAGAACTTATTAGTACAAAAATACTGAAAATTCTGAAACAATACACATAAATATTTTAGTTTTATATTGAAATTTGCAGCAGATATACAAAAATATTTTCTTTAATATAGAACTCCTATATTACATTCAATTCAAATCATCAACGATGAACATCAATTCTCACAAACAAAAACATTATTCACCTACAGAATTATAAAATACTAACGAAAATATTAACTAGAATCGAATCACACCTCAGTCACTTGATTGGATTTAAAATAATAATCCATTTTACTCTGGTTCAATTGACAATCTGAACTTGAATCATTCATTATCTTCAACAACGAGATAATTGTTCAAAACTAATTTCAGAGCTTGATTTAAAAAACGTAGAGAACAAGAAAACCGCGAAAAATGAAGAAAGAGAATGCAGAGAACGAAGGAAGAGAACATAGATAAAAAATACTTAAAAAATTCGAAAATGAAAAGAAATCATTTCAAAAAGGCAATTATATATTTGTGCGTTGATTAAAAATTGCTTAGATAGTGGTGTGTGAGGTGAATTAGCTTAAAGAGACTTGTATTTTATTTATGTACATAAATGATTAAAATTGCTTAGATAGTCGTGCGTGAGGTGAAAATTGCGTGTTGATTTCTATTTTATTTATGCACATAAATGATTAAAATATATAATATAAATATCGTAATTATTATAATTCTATGATATAATTATAATTAAGATATTTTATCATAATTGAATATTGATTTGATATAATTATAATGAAAATACTTTTTCAAAATGATATAATCTATTATTATTCATCCACTAATTATTTGACAATAAACCTTAATATGATTTTTTACATCTTTGCTATGGAAAATAACTACTTAGATATACCAAATAATATGTAACATATTACTACCTGTATAAGTTAAGGCGCAAAAACAGGATTTAATTAAGGTGATTGAAATTTTCACCAAACAGAATATAATCTCAATCGAATAAAAAAAGGTACTCGATTTTGCATTAATTAGCTAGTCGAAGAAATAACATACTCATTCATTATTCATGTTTCATTATTTTTTTAAATAATATATAGAAAACATATATCCTGTGTATAAAAATGTGACTATTAGTAATTTTATTAATAAATCTTTTTTAAACTATTACTAATTTTAATTTTAATAAAAAATCTGAAAAAATAATTTTGCTTGCCATAAATAATATATAACATCTCGGATTTTTTTGAAAATTAAGTAATTAATTATTTATAAGTTATCATATTATATCGAGATTTTATTTTTAAGAAATCTATTTTTTTTAACAAAGATAATTAAATAAAATTTTATGATTATTGAAGTTTAATTTAAATATAACTTATTTTATTAGTTTGAACTATTTATTAAAAACTATTTTGATAGGTAAAAATTAAGTTAATCTTTTATTATTATTATTATTATTATTATTATTATTATTATTATTAAAAAAAGGGGGGGGGGGGGGAAGTGGCCAAGGCCTTAAGGAAGTAAAGAAAGAAAGCTAAGGCTTGGATTCATATATGTATATATATACACAATGTGACACCTACCTTCCTGTTTGTATTCATTAATAACACTAATTATTATCATTCCTTGATTCCATTCATTTTTTTTGCCAAAGCCAAAAAGAGAACCGTGGATCATAGTAAGCATGACACCTAAACCCGTCTAACGTGTCACTTTTTTCCTAAAGCATGATCATTAGCTCCTAACCGGCTTTGCATGCTTTATTTTTGAATAAAGGAAGAAAGAGAGAACCGAGAGAGAGAAGAGAGAAACCGTGAACTTCCTTGAGCTTTCGATCTCGATTTTTTACAATTCGTAACTCCAATAAAAAATCTAATCCGGTAAAAGTGTTTGTATCTTCCTCTTCTACGTGTTGGCGTTATTTTTGTCCGGTGGAAATCGACGGTGACGTAGTTCCCTTACCCCTTGAGCTTGGCCAACTGGAGTTCTAGGAAGCACGGAGGATTCCGAACGTTTTTTCCTTCAGCAGGACGGTCAGAAAGTTTCTCTAGAGTTTTGAGTATTTCGATTACGTACGAAGGTGGGGTTTTGATAAATTTTCACCGATTAAATGATATTTGAAAGTAAATTGATGTTTGAATTGAGTGTTATTGAAATTTGATTGCATTTCATATTGAATTTTGTTGATATATTGATATTTTGATGAAGTTGTGTTTAGTCAGCTCGAGAATGGATAAATTTTTAAGTTAATATTTTGATAAAAATAAAACAGGTTTTCGGTCTCGTTGAAGGACAAGATATTAGTTTGGAAATTTTATTTTAAAGGATGTCATTATATTTTTATAAAAAGAGTGAGGTTATGTTTATTATTATAAACTAAGTTTTGAAAGGAAAATGCTATTTTTGAGTTTTTAATCAAAATTACTGCCACAGGAGAGCAGATGTGATATTGTTCGGGCCTTAGTGCCAAATGTAAAGTGGGGACACCCACACACTAAGAACTGTTTTCCAGATGTACGCTTATTGATTTGGAAAATCACACTGTATGCGGCCTAGCCGTACGACTTATAAGCACACTGATGCATCTAGAAAACCATATCTGGGACTCGTGCCCGGGTAATGTCGGGAGCGGGTAGGCAACCGACACATGAGCTCATGGCCTGCGTTAGGAATAGACATGCACCATTGTTGTTGCGCATTTGCATTTTACTTGACATTGTGAAATTGTTTGTGATTGTCTTCTCGTGTTTATACATTCTTTAATGTTATTCTGAATTGTGGTGACTAGATATTTCATTGTGAATTACTTGAACTGAGGTAATCCTGACTAAACTAACCACCCTCGACCCTACTAAGAACTCCCCAGTTCTTACCCTTTCTCTTCCTCCCTTTCAAATAGAGACCGGAGTTATATTTTACAAGATGGACCCTCCCTATATATACGAGGATATTGTACAGCATAGGTTTTATGTAGTAGCTGCAGAGATTAGGACTCGTATGTACATTCTGCGTGATCATCCTTTCCATCACCCGATTGACACTCCACAGTTTAACTCCAACATGCCCTATGAGTTCCCACTGCAGTGGCTCCACCTGGATGCTCCATTTCACCCGTTTCATGATGGGCCGGTGCCTTACCAGCATCCCGATCAGCCTGCGGATCAGGTGGACCCTGAGCCTGAGCCCATGGAGGAGCATTTTCCAGAGCCTGTACCGGAGGAGGACATCCCCGTGGAGCAGATCTCAGTATCTTCATCCAAGTCATCTTCTGAGGAGCCGCTCACCGCCTCTATTAGTGGACCGGCGAGTGCTGGTCAGACCAGTAGCACGAGTGCCAGTAGCACGAGTGCCAGTGCCCCTCCCAAGATTATAGAGATTTCCGATGACGAGGACGAGGATCCTGAGGAGTGTTCTGATGTGGTTGTGATCTCCTCTGACGATGACAGCTGAGCAGATCTCAATATCTTCATCCGAGCCATCTTCTGAGGAGCCGCTCACCGCCTCTATTAATGGACCGGCGAGTGCTGGTCAGACCAGTAGCACGAGTGCCAGTGCCCCTCCCAAGATTATAGAGATTTCTGATGACGAAGACGAGGATCCTGAGGAGTGTTCTGATGTGGTTGTGATCTCCTCTGACGATGACAACTGAGTCCTGGGAGCTGCGGTTCTGCCTTTTGATAGTTTTTTTTTGTGTTACCTAGCCTTTGTGTTAATCTCTCACTTTTGGTCAGACTCACTGAGAGAGTAGGGTGTACATAGTGGACTAGACTAGTTCGGGTGCCAGTTTAGGAGTTTTCTATATGGACCAGGGCCCGGAGTGTTGGGTTGTACATAGTAGTATTTCTGAAGGGTTGTATGCTAACTCAGGATATATATATATATATATATATATATATATATATATATATATATATATATATATATATATATATATATATATATATATATATACACGACAGTACCTGTATGCTTATGCTTGTGTATGTTTAATTAGTTGTCCTTGCAAGTTTTCTTATAAAAGTTTATCCAAAACTCGATAGTACGCTAACCCGATTACAAGCTTAATAATACATAGTAAAGGTTTCATGTGAACAAGTTGGTGACACTTGATTTCTGGTATGATCATGACTTACTGGGAATTGGGTCGTTACAACTTGGTATCAGAGCAGTTCGTTCCTATTAAAGCCTGGGGATATGGACTGAATCATGCTTCATTGCATTCTCTGAGTTGTGTCTCATGCACATAGGATATCGTTGTGATATGAATTGCATGATTGTCACTGTGTTTCCATTTTAGAGACTATTCACACTTTGCCTGAAATGATAAGACTGATCACTTTAATATTACATGTTGAGTGTGCACAGAATCTTGATGGCTGCACGGGGACGAGGACGTGGTAGGCGTGGTACAAACCATGCAGAGGAACCGACGAGGGGTGCAAATGCTTTTATAGCTGCAATGAACACCATGGCTGAGGCTGTGCGTGAAACGGCAACTGCTACTACGCGAGCAATTGACCGTTTATGGGAGAGGAACGGAGATCGTAACGGAGGACGCAATGGTGAGAGTGGTGGAGACGGTAATGATAATGAAGGTGCCGGAAACCACGATAACCCTATGACACTGGCAACCTTTCTGAAGGTAAATCCGCCCAAGTTTAAGGGGACGCTTGTTGCAACTGAAGCTGACAATTGGTTCCGTGGTATTGAGAAGTCATTGCGAGCGCAACATGTACCAGAAAGACAGTACGTGAAATTTGCAACCTATATGCTGGAGGGAGAAGCTGAACACTGGTGGCATAGAGTGCAACGCTTGTTAAGGCAGGTGGTGGAAGAGATTGACTGGGATACTTTTAAGGAGGAATTTTACAAAAAGTACTTCCCTAGAACTGTTCGTGATGCTAAAGAAATGGAACTGATGCAGTTGACACAGGAGAATATGTCAGTAGCAGAATATACTCAGAAATTTGAGGATTTGTGCCGATTCTCTAAGATCTGTCAGGGAAACCCAGATGATTTTGAGGAATGGAAGTGTTTGAAGTACGAAGGAGGACTCTGCGAAGAACTAATGCACTCGTTGGTACCACTGCAAATATGAAATTTTGCAGAGCTTGTCAATAGGAGTCAGTTGGTTGAAGACTGTACCAAGAAGGTGGCGGCAGCAAAGATGAGTCGTCAAGAATTACCTCCGAAAAATTTTAATCGGTATATAGCCCCTCAGGGAAGGAACTTTAAAATGAATAGGACGCTTTCTTATGGGAATCAGCAAGTTAGTAATCTTCCTGCTTGTGACAATATCGATAGGCAAGGACGAGATATTGGAAAGCGACCACAGCCAGTACTAACAAACCTTGTTTGTAATCAATGTGGGAAGAACCGTGGTAGGAATCCATGTCGATTGGGTTCGAGCATTTGTTATTTTTGTGGTATGCCTGGACACATAGCGAGGAATTGTGAGAAAAAGATTGCTCAAGATTCAGCTAAATCTCAGCAGCCAAGAAGAGTATTTACAATGATGACTGAAGATGCTCGTACTCGGACTCCTTGACCCAAGGTCAATATTGTGTTAAGACTCGCTCCTTAACTGCACTTTATGTTTCTGGTGCGTCACATTCTTGTATTTCTTTAACTGCTATACGTAAGTTGAGACGAGATGAGGACACACAACATACCTGAGGACTAGAAAATAAGATAAGAACCGTTTACTCGCACATGCTTACAGGTAAAGGAAATGTTGAGGGCAAAATTTCCTTTCAGGATGAAAACTTCCGTTTATAGCAATTTTCGAGAACAAAAATTTTTGTAAGGTAGGTAGGATATAACATCTCGGATTTTTTTTTGAAAATTAAGTAATTAGTTATTTATAAGTTATCATATTATATTGAGATTTTGTTTTTAAGAAATCTATTTTTTTAACAAAGATAATTAAATAAAATTTTATGATTATTGAAGTTTAATTTAAATATAACTTATTTTATTTGTTTAAACTATTTATTAAAAACTATTTTGATAGGCAAAAATTAAGTTAATCTTTTATTATTATTATTATTATTATTATTATTATTATTATTATTATTATTAAAAATGGGGGAAAAGTAGCCGAAGGCCTTAAGGAAGTAAAGAAAGAAAACTAAGGCTTGGATTCATATATGTATATATATACACAATGTGACACCTACCTCCCCGTTTGCATTCATTAATAACACTAATTATTATCATTCCTTGATTCCATTCATTCTTTTTGCCAAAGCCAAAAAGAGAACCGTGGATCATAGTAAGCATGATACCTAAACCCGTCTAACGTCTCACATTTTTCCTAAAGCATGATCATTAGCTCCTAACCGGCTTTGCATGCTTCATTTTTGAATAAAGGAAGAAAGAAAGAACCGAGAGAGAGAAGAGAGAAACGGTGAACTTCATTGAGCTTTCGATCTCGATTTTTTGCAATTCGTAACTCCAATAAAAAATCTAATTCGGTAAAAGTGTTCATATCTTCCTCCTCTACGTGTTGGAGTTACTTTTGTCTGGTGGAACTCGACGGTGACGTAGCTCCCCTACCCCTTGAGCTTGGCCAACTGGAGTTCTAGGAGGCACGGAGGATTCCGGACGTTTTTCCCTTCAGCAGCACGGTCAGAAAGTTTCTCTAGAGTTTCGAGTATTTCGATTACGTACGAAGGTAGGGTTTTGATAAATTTTCACCGACTAAATGATATTTGAAAGTAAATTGATGTTTGGATTGAGTGTTATTGAAATTTGATTGCATTTCATATTGAATTTTGTTGATATATTGATATTTTGATGAAGTTGTGTTTAGTCAGCTCGAGAATGGATAAATTTTTAAGTTAATATTTTGATAAAAATAAAACAGGTTTTCGGTCTCGTTGAAGGACAAGATATTAGTTTGGAAATTTTATTTTAAAGGATGTCATTATATTTTTATAAAAAGACTGAGGTTATGTTTATTATTATAAACTAAGTTTTGAAAGGAAAATGCTATTTTTGAGTTTTTATTCAAAATTACTGCCACATGAGAGTAGATGTGACATTGTTCGGGCCTTAGTGCCAAATGTAAAGTGGGGACGCCCACACACTGAGAACTGTTTTTCAGATGTATGCTTATTGATTTGGAAAGTCACATTGTATGCGGCCTAGCCGTACGACTTATAAGCACACTGATGCATCTGGAAAATCATATCTGGGACTCGTGCCCGGGTAATGCCGGTAGCGGGTAGGCAACCGACACATAAGCTCATGGCCTGCGTTAGGAATAGACATGCACCATTCTTGTTGCACATTTGCATTTTACTTGACATTGTGAAATTGTTTGTGATTGTCTTCTCGTGTTTATACATTCTTTAATGTTATTCTTAATTGTGGTGACTAGATATTTCATTGTGAATTACTTGAACTGTGGTAATCCTGACTAAACTAACCACCCTTGACCCTACTAAGAACCCCCCAGTTCTTACCCCTTCTCTTCCTCCCCTTCAGATGGAGACCGGAGTTATATTTTACGAGATGGATCCTCCCTATATATACGAGGATATTGTACAGCATAGGTTTTATGTAGTAGCTGCGGAGATTAGGACTCGTATGTACATTCTGCGTGATCATCCTTTCCATCACCCGATTGACACTTCACAGTTTAACCCGACATGCCCTATGAGTTCCCACTGCAGTGGCTCCACTCGAATGCTCCATTTCACCCGTTTCATGATGGACCGGTGCCTCACCAGCATCTCGATCAGCCTGCGAATCAGGCGGACCCTGAGCCTGAACCCATGGAGGAGCATTTTCCAGAGCCTGTACCGGAGGAGGACATCCCCGTGGAGCAGATCTCAGTATCTTCATCCGAGCCATCTTCTGAGGAGCCGCTCACCGCCTCTATTAGTGGACCGGCGAGTGCTGGTCAGATCAGTAGCATGAGTGCCAGTGCCCCTCCCGAGATTATAGAGATTTCTGATGACGAAGACGAGAATCCTGAGGAGTGTTCTGATGTGGTTGTGATCTCCTCTGACGATGACAGCTGAGTCCTGGGAGCTGCGGTTGTGCCTTTTGATAGTTTTTTTTGTGTTAGCCTAGCCTTTGTGTTAATCTCTCACTTTTGGTCAGACTCACTGAGAGAGTAGGGTGTACATAGTGGACTAGGCTAGTTCGGGTGCCAGTTTAGGGGTTTTCTATATGGACCAGGGTCCGGAGTGTTGGGTTGTACATAGTAGTATTTCTGAAGGGTTGTATGCTAACTCAGGATATATATATATATATATATATATATATATATATATATATATATATATATGTACGACTGTACCTGTATGCTTATGCTTGTGTATGTTTAATTAGTTGTCCTTGCAAGTTTTCTTATAAAAGTTTATCCAAAACTCGATAGTACGCTAACCCGATTACATGCTTAATAATACATAGTAAAGGTTTCATGTGAACAAGTTGGTGACACTTGATTTCTGGTATGATCATGACTTACTGGGAATTGGGTCGTTACATAATATACTAAAACTGTTAGTATATTATCTTCTATATGGTTAATTGAATTTATCAATGATTTTTCCGTGTAAATCGTTATTACCCAATTTTTAATAACTACTTAATATGCAAAATTTAAAATTGGAAATTGTTATCACTAATTCAATTAACTGGTTAATTGAGTAATAATTGTCAAATTATTAAGGTGCAAAATGATTGATTTACTCAATAGATTTCCATATATTATTTATATATCAAGTAATAATTTGAAATTATATTATTTATCCAGTTAATAATACTATTATTAATAATTATTTTTTGCATTGATTATTAAATCAATTATTAAATAATTATTTTTGTTAAGATAATTATTTATTAATCATTTCAAATTATATTTTGTTAAGATATAGTTATTTAGATTATTACTCATGGCACGGGTATAATTTCATTTTATATCAATTAATCAATTATAATTATATGACACTGGTGTAATTTCAATTTTATCCACCGATTATTGGCAAATAAATTTTATTCCAATTATAAATAAAATATGTTTTTATTAGAAAATAAATTATCTTTAGGTCAACGATTTAATATATGTGTAGGTTTATTTTTTTATCAAATATAATGAAAATACAAATAAAGAAATAAAGGATAAAAATAAACTTAATAATATCTGACACTACTTCATTTTATTAAATTATTTAAAAATAGCACTTATAAAAAAAATAATCGTAATATATAAATCGAGGCAATAATTTAAAATTCTATAATTATAATTTAATCAAATACTAATAGTAAAACTAAATTACCTAAACAATATTGAACATATTCTAGTCCTTAGTCATGTATAGTATAGAATCATTCTTGTAACGACAACCAACTGAAATAACATCGTAAGTTTTAATATTTAGAATTTGTGCAAAATTAGACCATTCTCTTGTTAGATAAGCTTCATCATCCGCTATCCATGCAATGCGGCAAGGTATAGAATTGCCACACCGAGAAACCAAACTAACTCTTATTCCCCTCAATGGCATTGCATGCATGCAAAAGAAAGCTGGTAATTTCTGAAAAAAATCAAAATATGTTAAAAAATTATTCTAATAATGAACAACTTAAACTAAGAAAATTTAAATATATTACCAATCGTTGAAATTACATATCTGAATTTGTCACGAATTTAGCAAAACTGAACTGAAACTGAGGGAATTCAATTTCATTATGTGCTCTACTTCGAAGATTTTCGGGCAGACGTAAAAAGCATGGAGGAGATAGAACTTGAACTTGCCCTAAAAAGTTTCGTGGATGCAATTCCTCAATCAAAAATTGAGCTCCTCCTAAGAAATCTAACTTTAACCACATTCCATTGGGTTGGTCATAATAGGTGAGTAGATCCAACCATCCTTCGGTAAAGTAGAGACTATTGCCTCTTCTTTGAATGCTTACATCCATGTAGTTGGAACCCGAATCAGTGAAGACAACTCGATGAGGTATTTCATGGATGTGATGCATTGTAAATGATTGTGACAAAAGACAATCAAACTGGAACATTAGACGATAAGAATAACTTAGAGTAACAACAAATAAAAAATTATCAAAAGAATAATATAATAGAATGAGTATATGAAAAATATTATAAAAAATTATAAATTATACCTTAAAAGAATCAACTTTAATAAAAAAACGAAGAATACATTCTTATTCTATGAAGTAGTAAAAAAAGCACTAAATATAAAATTATAAATTGACTCTCAAATTTAGATTCATGTACCACAGAAAAACACTATATATAGACTTTAGTAAAACAAAAATAAATATGTAAATTACCTATTATTAAGGTAATTTTTTAATAATGTATTAAATATTGATTTGATACAATTATAATGAATATATGTTCCTAAATTAGTATAATTATATATTAATTTCATCATATCACGGATAACAAAGATTTTTTATTATTAGTATTACTATTATTGATGTTATTATTATCATTAAAATGAATAAAAGTATTTTTAATTGATAATTGATAAGTAGTTTAATAGTACATTAAATTTTGATTTGATACAATTATAGTGAAGATATGTTTCTAAATTAGTATAATTATATATTATTCATTAAATATTAAATACAAAATAATTATATTAAAAATATTTTTATAAAATAATTTAAAAAAATTATTTGATATACGTGAATCGGATAACAAAGATTTCTTGTTATTATTATTACTATTATTGATATTATTATTATCATTAAAATTATTTAAAGTATTTTTAATTGATAATTGATAAGTAGTTTAATAGTGCATTAAATATTGATTTGATATAATTATATATAATGAAGATATGTTACTAAATTAGTATAATTATATATTATTCATTTAGTATTAATTATAATATAATTACAATAAAATAATTTAGAATAGAAAAAAAAATTATTTCTTTTGGAGGGAAAATGGAGGTATGAGAGATCGACACGTCACCTTTAGTAGTTGGGGGAAAACCCAGTTTTAGTATATAAGTAGATAGATTTTATAGGTGGGATCAAGAGAAAATATGAGGGAGAAATCATCACACTTTACCTTTTAGAGTGAAAATTCAAAATTTAGAAGATTTAAATTTATTATTATTGGTCAACACTATGGGTTTTGGGCCAACAGTAAGTAACAAATGATGGGCCCAAAAGAAAGGTCCAGTTTTAAACACCATCTAGTTGAATAGTTTGGGATGGTTGTATCCTGCCGGTGTCTATATAATACTTATTTGACAAAAATGAAAAAATCAGGATTTTTGCCTCCTACTGGTTGTGTGATACGTTATCACTTATCACTTGAGTTATGGAATAATTATTAACTTAGAGAAATTTGAAATGTTTGATGAAAAAACAAATGGTCACAATGTAATCTTTTAGGATCATTGTAACGTTTAACTTATGTTAGTGTGCAGTATAATATTTCATTTTATTTTTTGCTTGCAATACTCAACTTAAAGCCATTAAAAATAGAATAAACGGATAATTTGTGTGATTTTACCTTTTGATAAAAAAAACTCACAATAAATTGAACAAATTTTGCCTTCTAATATGCATATATAAGATTTATGAAGAGTAATTCTGAGCATAGAAAAAATAAAGAAATTTTTGAATATGTATTATAGAAAAAAAGAAAAGTTACTTATTATAGACATAGCACTCTCCAAGATAACCAAGAAAAGTATCAAACTATTAATTATAAACAGAAACTTATTTAGAGATATTTATTAACTAAAAGTAATTGATTAATATACTTTCTATATTCTCCCACAAATTCAGAGTAGTTTATTGTACAACTTGAGTTTGTTCTTAAACTTGTCAAACAACATAATGAATAAGGGTTTAGTAAAAACATCAACTACTTGTTTATTAGATGATATATGAATGAATGACTGAAATTAAACCCTTCATTACAATTTCTCTAACAAAATATAAGTCTAGGTGAAAGTGCTTTGTTTGCTGATGTAGAATAGGATTGTATGCAAGCAATACTAATGATATATTGTTGCAAAAGTTTCTTGGTGAGGTGAGACAGGTCTATTGCATTTTAAAGGGCAAATTCTAAATCCAAGTTAATTCTGCAAAAGTTGCTGCTAGTGCTCTAAACTTAGTTTCTATAGAACTTTCTATTGATTGAAGCTTGCTTGGTACATTTTCATGAAACCAGATTATGACCATAATAGATGTAATAATCTATTGTAGACCTCCTATTATCAAGGTTCGAAGCCTAACATGGATCATTTAGATTATTATTAAAAAAAGACTTTAAATTTTTTTTAATAAATATATAACAAAAGTAAAGTTTAATTTTGATACACTAATAATATAAAATACTTTACATTATTATCTAAAAGTATTTATTTTTGCTAATGTAGTATTACGTAATTAGATATATATAAAAGTGTAAAACTGTTTTACATTAATAGAAAATCAAAATTAAATCCAACAAAGATGTTAAAAACTTAAACTTTATATTTGTTAGTGTAAACTATTATTTTTAACGACAAAAGATTTAATTGTTGTCAATTCAAGGATATAAACTAACTTGATACAAATTAAATATTTAGTTAGTTTGGCAAAACTATTCAAAATCACTAATTTGTTAGGTAATTTTGTCAAATATTTTGACAGTTTTGTAATATTATTCTAATTTTTAATAAGCATTAAGTTAATTTAAATCTTTTATGATTAGAATTGTCTACATTCAATTTTTTTTATAATAAAAGAAATTATTTACTGTATTTTTTATGAAAACTGTTTCAATTAATAAATTAATACATCTAAACAGCTAATTTGGGTTAGTCGAGTGGTTAATTCACTCGTTTGCTTAAGGCTTAATTTGATAAATTTTTTTGAAAAACATAAACACCTAAGGAGCTTTTTAAAGTTGGCTTGTATTTATCAAAATTAAAAAATCTAATATAACTTCATCTATTAATCAATATCCAAATTTAATTCTTATATTAATGTCTATTATAGTATTTTAAAATTTTAAAAATTATTTTATCAAACGTATTGTTATTGCTTGTACATGTTGAAATTTATTTTTAATTTAATTTATCAAACATAAATACTATAATTTTTAAAAAACTATCTTTCTATTTTTTTCTTATCAGAAAAAAACTATCTTTCAAAAGCTAGTTTTTATAAACTACAAGTGTAATTACCCGTGCCATGCACGTGATAAGATTGAAATTATAATTTTAAATTATTTTTTAAAATTAATTTAAATTATAATAATTTGATTAATAAAAAAATAGTATGTTATGCATTATTTTTTTTAAAATTTAGTATTAATTGGATTAACTCTGAAATAGTTATTAATCGATTTTAATAATCTACTTTGTTCAATAAATCAGACATATATACTGAATGTGATCATAAATAATATAGTAATATTTAAATCTACCAACAAACATATTGGTTATTATCACACTCTAAAACAAATTAAATATAAAGGCTATTAGTACTCACTTATAAATCTATAAAATCGCACTGTCTTTAATTTGTGCAAGGATTTATTTATCAAATAAACTTAAAATATAAACAAAAAATATTTATAAAATGGACCTAGCATCAGTTGAAAGAATCATGGAAAATAATCAACTTACCTTATCATCCATAAGAACCATTTCTATGTAAGTCGTGTTGTTCTTGTCAAATTTGAATGAGACTTTTCATAACCTTATAATTCTTGTCTTTATTTTTCAAACTTTTTCATTACATAATCTATCATAGGTAATATTGTTGATAGAATCGTAGTTAGTATTCCTTAGATATAAAAAATAATAAACAAAAGAAGTTCTATATCTGAAGTACGAATTTTCTAGATGATAAATAATTGTAACAATTTACTATTAATCCTTGTATATATATATATATACACACACTAATTATACACTGTAATAGTTAACAAATATTTTCAATGGAGATACTTACTAAATATATATGTTATTGACATTAATTATATGCCAATATTTTTAGGAAAGAGCTAAAAGATGAGATATATAAATATATATAATATTATTGCTATATAGGAAGCATACATAAATTGCTATATTTTTTTATTATATTATACAACTTAAAATTATATTATCATGTTATTATTAATCCTAGATACTTGCTATAATTATATCAAATTTAATTATGAATCTAAATAAATAAAATAGATAACATTCAATATTATTTTTTTCTTTTTTACATTCAATATTACTGTAAATATAAAAAATAAAATAATTAATAAAAAAATATGAGCAGAAAATAAAACATATTAATTAAAATTCAATTTGTTATCTAATTAATCTTATGTCCATACGATATAATTTTACAAAAATGTTATGAATCACAACCTTTTTTATTTTACAAAAAAGAAAAACACTATATGTAGCCTTTAGTAATACAAAAAATAATTATAAAAATTAATTATTGATATTGATATTAATCATAATTGATTATTAATACTCTAATTTTTTAAAATATATTTTACCTTTCTAAAATATAATGCATGTACCGTGTAGACTTTATTATTATTATTATTATTATTATTATTATTATTATTATTATTATTATTATTATTATTATTATTATTATTATTATTATTATTATTATTATTATTATTATTATCCACTAATTGATATCAAATTAAAAGGGTCATTATTAATGTGTACATCAATTATCTCCTAATAAAATTATTGCACTTGAATGAAAATTAGAACTATATCAATTGATATAATTAGAATGATTAAAAATATCGATAATTTATAAATAGTTTAATAACACATTAAATATTAATTTGATATAATTATAATGAAGATATTTTCTTAAATTAATATAATCATGCATTATTTATGAGCTAATTGTAATATAATTAGAATAAATTTATTTGAGAAAAAAAATTCATGTATAATTTTCAGAAATTATAATAATTTTTTATTTATATATACATATATATTAATTTTATTAAATAATTATATATATATATATAAATAATTATATACATATACATAAATAAAAAAATATATGAATTATATTTTGTTAAACTCCATGTTACCGGCTATTAAAAACATTTAAATCACATGTATTAATTTTTTGTTATAATTATTTCATTTTATATATATAATTATTTTTTATTCTACAATCGTGCAATAATATTTTCATGATATTATTGCTATATATGAAGCAGCTTTATATTACTATAATTATATCAAATTTAATTATGACTACTGTAAATAAATAAAATAGGAAACAATCAAAACTAATGTTTTATAGTCAAAATTTACTGTAAATATAAAAAATAAAATCACTAATGATTAAAAATTTGAGTAGAAAATATAAATCTATAAGCTAAATTCAATTTGTTAACTAATTAATTTTATGTCCATATAATAATATTATTATTATTATATATTGATTAAAACTGTGAATACATACTAACAAAATTATTACATACAAATGAGAATGAGAATTAGAACTATATCAATTATATCAATTATATAAATTCAAAATTATTATTATTATTGAGTAATGATGATAATTCATGTGATAATGAATATTACCTATAAAACATCTAAAATTAAATAATATTTAAGTATAATTATGTGACAATTATAATTCAAAAAATACTATATATGAAGTCACGTGAATTATTATTATAATTGATATAATAATTGCTATAATTACTATATATTCTCAATCTTATCGGTTGTATCAGTTTAACTATATCAATTATATTTAAATTAGTAGTCAATTATTTTTATGAAAATTCTTGCTATAATTAGGTTATACTTATGAGATTATCTTGTATTAATCGTTATAATTAATTTAATAAAAATATTTATTAAATATATATGTTATCTATATTAATTATATGTCAATATTTGTAAGAATGAGTTTAAAAAAGTGATATATAAATATATAATATTATTGTTATATAAAAAATAAATTTAAATAATATATTAAATATTAATTTGATATAATTTAATAAAAATATTTTCTTAAAATAATATAATCATATATTATTCATGAGCTAATTATAATGTAATTAAATGTTTAATATTATTCTATATTATTTATTTACCGTCATGATTTGATTTGATTGTTTTCTAGTTTATTTACTTACATAAATGATTAAAATATATAACATAACTATCGTAATTATTATAATTTTATGATATAATTATAATGAACATATATTATCATAATTAAATATTGATTTGATATAATTACAATGAAAAATTTTTCCTAAAATAATATAATATACATTAATTATGAACTAATTATAATACAATTAAAGATATTATTATATCATAATGTCTACTTACTATATTAATATAATATTAAACGATACATATTTCATTATTTTTTATAGATAAAATCGGTTTTTATCGGCAACTAAATTGTGTTTAGGTCAACAAAAACTATATGTTTAGGTAGAGATTTTTTGTCAAATATAATGAAATACAAATAAAGAAATAAAGGATAAAAATAAACTTAAATAATATATTTGACACCACTTCATTTTATTAATTATTAAATTATTTAAAAATAGTACATCCACGAAAATACTCATAATATATAAATTGAGGCAATAATTTAAAATTTTCTAATTATAATTTAATCAAATACTAATATTAAAACCAAATTACTTAAACAATATTGAATCTATTCTAGTTCTTAGTCACATATAGTATAGAGTCATTCTCATAACGATAACCAACTGAAATAACATCACAAATATCAACATTTAGAATTCGTGCAAATTCAAACCATTCTCTTGTTAAATAAGCTTCATCATCCGCTATCCATGCAATGCGGCAAGATATAGAATTGCCACACCGAGAAATCAAACTAACCCTTGTTCCTCTCAATGGCATTGCATGCATGCAAAAGAAAGCCGGTAATTTCTGAAAAAAATCACAATATGTTATAAAATTATTCTAATAATGAACAACTTAAAATAAGAAAATTTAAATAGATTACCAATCGTTGAAATTGCATATCCAAATTTGTCACGAATTTAGCAAAACTGAACTTAAACTAAGGAAATTCAATCTCATTATGTGCTCCACTTCGAAGATTTTCAGGCAGACGTAAAAAGCATGGAGGGGATGGAACTTGAACTTGCCCTATAAAGTTCCGTGGATGCAATTCCTCAATCAAAAATTGAGCTCCTCCCAAGAAAGCTAACTTTAACCACATTTCATTAGGTTGGTCATAATAGGTGAGTAGATCCAACCATCCTTCGGTAAAGTAGAGATTATTGTCTCTTCTTTGAACGCTTACATCCATGTAGTTGGAACCTGAATCAGTGAAGACAACTCGACGAGGTATATCATCGATTTGATGCATTGTAAACGATTGTGGTAAAAGATAATTGAAATGGAACATTAGACGATAAGAATAACTTAGAGTAACCATAATTAATAAATTATTAAAAGAATAATATAATAGAATGAGTATATGAAAAATATTATAAAAAATTATAAATTGTACCTTAAAAGGATCAACTTCAATAAAAAACGAAGAATACATTCTTATTCTATGAAGTGGTAAAAAAAATACTAAATATAAAATTATGAGCTGACTCTCAAATTTAGATTCATGTACCACAAAAAAATACTATTTATAGACCTTAGTAAAACAAAAATAAATATGTAAATTACTTATTATTAAGGCAATTTTTTATTATGTACAGTAATTACGCATTATAATTGATAAGTAGTTTAATAGTGTATTAAATATTGATTTGATACAATTATAATGAAGATATGTTTCTAAATTAGTATAATTATATATCATTCATTAAATATTAATTATAATATAATAATATAATTATAATAAAGGTATTTTTTATAAAATAATTTAGAATATATGAAAAATTTCATTCGTTTTGGAGGAAAAAAGGGCTCACGAGAGATCGACACGTTATCTTTATTAGTTGGGGAAAAACTCAGTTTTAGTATATTAAGTAGATATTAAATAAATTTGATTGTCTCATATCCTGACAAAATAAAAATATTTTTGTAGCGTTGACCTGGACCAAAAATAGTTTTTGGTCAAGAACCTGATGTAGATTTGATTGGTTTAGCTTGATTTCTTATAAGTATGTGTTAGTAGTTGTAATAGTAGACTGATATAATTATGAATAGTGGAGAAGTTGGTGAACTTAATTTTTATTTGTAGTAGGTTAAGGCTATGTGGAGTCTAGCATTGGAAAAGAGAAAAATGCATTTTAGATTTTTTGAATGTTTATTTTTTGTTTTTGTTTTTTTTTTTTTCGAGATAGATGTAATTTCACAACCTAAATCCACGTTTATGTGAAATTAAAATTTTTAGCTTATGTAAAATTACATTGGATAATTAGTTGATTGAATTTTTTTTACCAACTTTATTGTTTTTTTTTTGCAATCTCATTATTACTCAAATCTGTTATATATATAATTATATTTTTAATAGAATTTTTATTTTTTTTATTTATATGAGTTTTTTTATTCTATTTTTTATTGTATGTTAATTTTGTTTTATGTAAGACTTTTTTTATTTTTTTGTTCGACTTTATTAAAATTTGTAAGTATAATTCTGTTATACTATATTTATTATTATAATTTTGTTATAATACGAATTATTGATTCTATTAAAAAACAAAATAAATAAAAAAATTAATGATAAATAACATTAAAATTATAAATAGTAAAAATTTATCATAAAAAATAATGCTAAATAAAAATACTAAAAATAATAAAAAATGATGAATAATATAATTTAATAAAATATATTTTGATATATTATTCATATATGATTTTTTTATATGAAGTGTATTTCTTAAATTACTTTATGCTATTTTTAATTTAATAAATAAATATTAATTTTTATTATAAAATTAATTAATAAAATTTATTTAAATATCTAAATTAAAATAATAAGATAAAATAAAATAAATTAATTATTTAAATTAATATTTTTTATTTAAAAGTAATTTTTAATAATATAATCCAAATAACATTTTATTTACTATGATCTATTTTAATATAAAAGTCGTCAAATATAAGTCACATTAACATCAATTTATTTTTAATTAAAATTAATTTTACAAAAAATAATTTTATGTAAACTTTCGTTAACAAAATTCAATCCAAAATTAGGGTATAAGATTTAAAATTTAGGATTTAGAAGTTACAATTTAGGATTTAACAATAATAATATTTAAATTAATCATAATATATTTAATTTACAACAAAATAAAATATGATGACAAAATATATTGACCTTTTCAATTAAATATGTAAGATTATGATGATCATCTTTTTCATTAAGATTTTTTTTTAGCCAGTGACATTATCAAAATAGGAGTCATATCATTATAATGTAAATTCATTCAAAATATAATACAAAAAAATAATGTAATTTTAAATTAGTGGTAGGTAAACGGTAGTTTTGCTAACTGCAATTAGAGGTGTATATGGGACTGGTTAAAATTGAATTCGTCTTAATTCAAATTCGATCTTAAATAATGATCGGGTCTATTTTTTAAATTCTTATTCAACCCTAAATCCGGTAAAATTACACTATTATTGGGCCACACTAAGACCTAGTTTCAATCGGGTGAAGTCCGAATCATGATAAATTTTATGTCAAAAAATTATGATGTACTCATTTATAAAAAAAAATACTTATTATAAAGAAGTTGATAACTATACTTAAATTTGAATTTGTCCGTAAATTCTAATTTCATGTTTCTTTGATCTATTTCCTAATTCAACAAATATGATTAAAAATAAAATAATAAACTTATAATTAATATAACATAATATTGAAATTAATTTAAAACATATATATATTTTTTAGTCCTCTAGGGTGCACATGGACCGGATGAAGTCGGATACGTCTTGATCTAGATCCGACCCTATAATGATTAAGCCTATATTTGAGATCCTTACTCGAGTTTAAATTCAGTAAAATCACACCAAATTAATTCTAAAATATTTGAGTCCAAACTAAATCTTCGGATCGGATCTAATCGTGTGCATTCTAACTGCAATGATCAATTAGAAATGGTAAATAATGAACATACTATTTGATTGATTATTGCAGATAGCATTTCATTTTTTTATAAGATCTTAAAAGCTTAAAAATTATTAAAAAATAAAAATACAAAATAAGTATTAAAAAATAAGATGTTATTTTTTATTTTCACTTATTTTTTTATTAAATTCCAAACACTTCAATAATTTATCTTATATATACGGTGGAGGGGATTAAGAGACACATATAAAAAGGTTACAAATCTTATTAGTTATCACTCTTTTATTTCATAATTGTTTTCATTTTGAAATCCTTTAGGATTATTCTCCACATACAAACACTTTTCCATATAAGTCATACAAGTCATTTATACTCACGCCATTTTCACGTTTTTTTTGTCTCTTTTTTTTTCTTCTTTCTCCGTAATTTTTCTCTCTCGTTATCGTAATCATTAACACTACCTCTTCCTCCTTCTTTTTTATTGAAATTTTTTCTCCTCTATTTGTTTTTTCTTTCTCCTTCATCAAAATCACCAGAAAAAATGAAGAAACATTATTCAAGGTACTATTTTACTATTTTTCTAGATTTTTTTTAGATTGTCTCTGCCATATGCCTCATCCTTAACCATCAAAACATTAAAAGATTTCAAGAAGAAATATACTGTCTCCCTCCTATATTGGGTGTATTTCTTAAATCATTTGAGTGTATTTTTTAAATCCTTTGGGTGTATTTCTGTAATCCTTTGGGTGTATTTCTGTAATTGTTTGGGTGTATTTCTGTAATTCTTTGGATGTATTTCTGTAATCGTTTGGGTGTATTTTTGTAATCGTTTGGGTGTATTTCTCAAGTTTCATCATTTTTAAAAAGATTTGAAAGCTTGATTTCAAAAACCATCAAAATCGAAAAAAACAGAAGGAGATCGAATGCAAAGAGAGAACGCACGAAGGAGATCGAACAAATTTGACAAAAAACTCGAAAAAAGAAACGAAGATGAAACACGCGAAAATGGTTCAGTGACGCGCATGTTAGATTTGGTCCAACTTATAAGACTTGTAAGCCAAAATCACTTATATGTGTAGCACTCCTCAATCCTTTACAATGCTGATGCGGTACTGAGATTGGTTTGAGGGAACCTGTGACGGGTGGTAAACTCCAATTTTTGGGGAGGTGCTGTTGAATTTTTTTTCCAAGAATTTGAAGGAGTGTTGGTTATATTTTTGAAAATGATTTTTTATCTGAGTAACTTCAACAAAAGAGATGTGTCTCGAAAGCTTTTATAGATTAGTAAAGGAAAGCGGATTCTTAAGAGTTTGTCAGCTTGTTAGTCCAAACTCATTGAATTCTAAAAACGAAAAAAGCTTTGATTGATTATAGTGATGTGGGATGATGGCTATGATTAACGAAGATGGCAATATTATTGATGACATGATTTGAGATTTAATAGGGTGTGGGTTGATAAGACGGTAAAAGTAAGGAACGAGGCTGTTGGTCAGCGTTGAACGAACGACCGAGACCCTCAGGAATAGAGAAATCAGAGCGCGGCAATGGAAGCGCGCAGAGTAAAAGGACCTTGTAACTGTTATGCGTTTGATATAAAGGCATACTATGCTCGTGTACTCGTAGGGATGCATGGAATTTTCGAGGTCGAAAATTTCTGTTAGGGGGGTAGAATGTAATACCCGGTCTAACCGAAATTAATTAAATAATGAGTTAAGTAGGAGCGAATATGGTTGGAAGATTTGGCAATTGGAATTTGATGATTTAATTATGATATTTGGATTTAGTGAATTTTTTCGAGTTGGAAGACATAGTTTTCTGCGTAAAAGCGCGCAGTGCAATTTTGATCGGCAGTACCGGCTGAGACCTATCTGGTACTGCAGTTGAGAAAATTGATTATGAGTAAATAAGATTAAGAAATGAGGAATTATAATTAGGGGAGGTAGAAATATTTGAAGTGCGATTTAGAGTGCTAATCTTAAAGGTTTTGGTCCAAAATTGGGCCAACGGACAAAAATAAGTGAACTGGGCCTAAGTGGGCCCAAGACCCAACATATATAAACATTAGTTATGAGCATTTCAGCTCATTTTACCTAAAGAGAGAGGTTG
The DNA here is from genome assembly GCF_003086295.3 of Arachis hypogaea. Lineage (NCBI taxonomy): Eukaryota > Viridiplantae > Streptophyta > Magnoliopsida > Fabales > Fabaceae > Arachis > Arachis hypogaea. The sequence goes on from NC_092040.1 coordinate 87,858,354, forward strand.
GGGCGCTGAAATAGAGATGAGAGAAGAGAAGAGAGAAACCTAACTCTCTTTGATCTTCAAACCACCATAACTTGAGCTACGGAGCTCCGATTGACGAGCCATTTGTGGCCACGCGTCGCTCTTCTCATCCTCTACAATTCTATCTAAGTTTTGTGGTGAGTAATCTACTGTCCTCTGCCCAGTTTTCATTTTCTTCTTCAAATTCGAATTTAGTTTGGGTTTTGAGGAAACCTTGTGATTTTGATTGTTTAGGAGTGCTCTAGTATGAGCCATGGGTGATATTCATCACAAAATTCAGTGAGTTAAGGTAAGAAACCCTCCAACCCTTGTGAATTGTCAGTTTTATGAGCCATAGGTTGATGTATATATGTAATATTGGTTATGTTAGTGCATTTGATGGTTTTGGTGCATAATTGGGAGATTGGTGTTGCTTGAGGAGCTTTGGTGAGGCTTGGGACTAAGGTTGGTAGAGACTTCCAAAGAAGAGGCTCAATTGATTTGGCTACAAGAGGTACGGTTTAAGTTTCATTTAAGTACCGTGTGGTGTGATGAGAATTCCTAGGCTAGATGCCCCTAGGATTAAGTTTGGATTGTGTAAATGGTTGGTGCTAATATGCATAGTTGGTATGTAATGTGAATTGATGATTGGGTTGAGAATTGTGTGGCCTTGTATGCTTGGTGTATTGAAAATTTGATGTATTGGGTAATGAGTATTAATTTGTGGTTTATGCATTTAAATTGTGAAATTGGGTCGGAGGCCGTAAATTTTGGGCTGGAGGCCAGGAAGAGGTAAGGGAGGTAAGTTGATGTGTGCATTGTATGATGACACAAGTGATTGGATGAATTTTAGATAATGAATATATGAATGATTAGGTTGGTTATTGAATAATGAGATTTGAGGAGTTGAAGTGTGAAAATTGGTAATTTTGGGTGAAATTGTATAGATGAGGTATGTTTGATTTTGGTTGAGATATATTATGTGGTCATATATGTGAATATGATTATTGATGCCTTGATGATATAATAATGCATGAGAGATATGTATGTTGTGATATATGCTTGAGAAATGATTAAGGTTGATTTGGGGGTGAAACCACGTGATAGTGAGTATGATATTGGTTATGTGTAATGATGGTTGATTGGAAATAGTATTGTTGGAAATTGGGATGAGGAAGGATGTATGACATGTTGATATGTTTGTAATTTAGCCATTTGTTTGAAATGGATAAAAATGGTTACATGGTGGTTTTGTGAATCGTGGTAAAGTGTTAATGTATGCGTTGAGAAGGCTTGATGTTGATTTTGGTATATTTTGATTGGTTTCAAAAAGGGTTGAAATTGGCATGTTTTGGTTGATTTTGAAAAGAGTTGAAAATGACTTGTTTTGAAAATGGCACTTTGTGATTTTGTATGAAAAATATGGTTTTTGGGCATACTTTGACGAGACATAACTTGGACTACAGATCTTTGTTTTGTGCCAAATCTATTTAGAAATGAAATTGGATCCGGGATGTCCATGCCGTTCAAAGAACGGGTGAAAAACGATTTAAAATGAGAAAGTTATGTCCGTTGGAAGATTGGGGGTTGAATCTGTGAATTTTGCAGCTTTTAACTTAGAAAATTTTTAGCAGAATGTCCCCTCGCGCGTAGGCGCACTTGCCTCGTATGCGCCGTTCTTTCAGAAAACGCCATCCACGCGTGCGCGTGGTGTGCGCGAGCGCGCCGATGTGCTACACCCAATGCCCAGCCATTTTCCAGAGGGTTGTGCCTAAACTGTGCCAGTTTTGTGCTTGGGGCACGAGAGCACCCACGCGTTCACGTGGTGGACGCGTGCGCATCGCTTGGGTGTTTTTCAATCCACGCGTTAGCAAGCATGACGCATACACGTCGATGAGTTTTGTGGCCATCCACGCGTGCACGTGGCCCTGTTTTCATCCCAAAGTTGATTTTTGAGTTTTAAAAGCCAAATCTCATACTTCTAAGCCTCTGATCTCACCCCTTATGTATTAAATCATTATGATATGCCTAGTAATGAGAAAGGAGCTAGGGGTGTGGTAACTTGCGAGTGAAGTAAGGGGAAAGGTTATGATCAATGATGATCAACGATGATTATATGAGATATGGAGGATGACGGTAGAAGTACCGTGTATGCCATGAGCCGAATGGCTATATTTATTGATAAATGGCTGGTTCTTGATTGAACCATGAGTCGGATGGCTGAGTTATACAGGTCACGGCAAAGCCATTATTGATTATGGCTGAGTATAAATGCATATATGATTAATAAATGAATGTGTTAAATGTATAATAATGGAAAATGTTGAAATGTGATGTGTAACCCCGGGTAGTAGGCAGTGGCGTTGTCCACTTGCTCCGGGTATGAGACGGAAAAGGATGTTTATGATAAATGAGTTAATTATGGAGTTTTGAATGAATGTAACTTTAATACCTGGGTAGTAGTAAGGGTTGGGGTTCGTCCCACTTGCTCCAGGTTAATGTTTGAGATTTGATAACAATGAGGATTGATAATATGAATTGAGATTAAATGAATATATGTTTGAGATACCTGGGCAGTAGCAAGGGTTGTGATTCGTCCCGCTTGCTCCGGGTTAATGCTTAAGATACCTGGGCAGTAGCAAGGGTTGTGGTTCGTCCAACGTGCTCCAAGTCAGAGATTGTGACGCCTGGGTAGTATCGGCAGTAGTGGTGAATCCACTCGCTCCAGGTTGAGTTTTTAAACACCCGCCTGGGTAGTAGCCGCAGTAGTGGTTGTTCCACTGGCTCTGGGTTGAGCAGGTAGTAGCAAGGGGGTTGTAGCTCAAACCTACTTGCTCCACAAGGGTGTTTCTGTCCAATGGTTAGCTACAGGACATGTCGGGTTAGCTATATAACCGACAGATGATATCATCAGCCATAGGGCAGGCATACATCATTTGCATATGTTTGAATTGTTTGGGTTTGCCTATTTGTTTTGGATTTCTATATCATATATGCTATGTTACCTGATTACGTGCTACTTGTTCTACTTGTACCTTATTTGTGTATTACTTGTCTGTATTGCTTGTGTTTGTACAACTAAGAGATCCCTCATGTTGGTGTCGGTGGATGTTGGGGGCTGTTCTTGATGAGATGAATTGATGATGCGATTGCATGATGATGATGATTTTTGAATGAGATAATTTGAGCCCCCTGGGTAGACGCAGTGATGTGATTTCACTAGCTCCAGGCGAGGGTATGATGTATTGATATAGAGTTGCTGAGGCAGAACAACTGGTGATGGTTTTGCTTATAATTCTGAGTCTGATTCGTGGAAGAATCAGCGAGTTGGGAAACATGTGTAACATAAACTAGATTTAGTATCCCTTTACGACAGATGCCTATTTATGGATTAGTGTGAATTTAGGCTGGATACTTGGTGAAAAGGAATTTAGGATGCTTTGTGAGTTTTTATTGCAGTGCATTGTATTTATTTGGCACTTTTACCGTACTGGAACCCATGGGCCCGGGGTTCTCATTCCGTATATATCTCTTGTTTTTCAGATACAGGTTCAGGTGCTCAGAAGTGAGCTGCGGTTCGTTTGAGAGACGGTGAAGATATTTATTTTCTCTACTTTGTGTTTTGCTTAGAATCTCTCCACCTTTGTTTTGAGAATATTATTTTATGTGTTGAACTCTTTTGGAACTTGCCTATAGAGGCTCTTATGTTTCCTTTGGGAGAGATTAGGATGTATTGTTGTCAGTTACTTTCATACTGTACCCTAGCCAGCCTAAACTTCGCGGGTCGTGACTAGTGGCTATTTACTTATGTTATATATATATATATATATATATATATATATATATATATATATATATATATATATATATATCCATCTGTTATCTATCTCTTAACCTCCTTTATGCCTTGTTCGTATATCACTTTCACCTTCACAGTTTAACTTTTCGTTGTCGAAACGTGAGTGATACATCTGCGCAATTTTATTTCTACTCTTTTCAGGCTTCTCGATTAATACTCCTTTCGAAATTACCTATATTTATATATTAAAAATCCACCTGAGAGTCGTACCACCGTAATATCATTGACTTATGACTCGAGCATAAGGATTTGAATATTAGGGTGTTACATTATGGTATCAGAGCAGTTTGTCCTCGTGAGCCTGAGGGATGGAACTGCTTATGCTTCAATGCATACTCTGAGTCTGTGCCTGTGCTAGTTAGGGTATCTAACCGATACATCTAGCATGAAGTCCATGAGTGTACCTTTGGTACTTTGAAGCACTATACTTCCGATATTGAGACTGATCAACTTGATATCGATTGTTTGGTGTGTATACGAACCAGATGGCGCCTCGTGGACCCGGTCGGGGACGTGAGAGAGATCGTACTAGTACACAGGAATCGGAAATCAACCCGAATAACCCGGTAAACCTTATGGCGGCGTTGGAGAATATGGCTGCTGCTATGCAAGCCACTGCGGAGGCTCTTGGGCAACAGATAAACAATAATGGCAATGGCGGAAGGGAAGCTCAGGACCCGATGACACTGGCAACTTTCTTAAAGGTTAATCCACCTAAGTTCAAGGGAACCACCAATCCGACTGAAGCTGATACTTGGTTTCAGGCCATGGAGCGAGCACTGCAAGCGCAGTTGGTGCCTGAAGAGCAGCGTGTTGAATTTGCTACCTATCTGCTCACGGGGGAAGCATCGCATTGGTGGCAAGGGGCTCGACGTCTCCTACAACAGGGGAATGATCCTATCATTTGGGATGCCTTCCAGGTGGAATTCTATAAGAAGTACTTTCCAAATTCCACCAGGACAGCCAAGGAATTGGAGTTACTACAGTTGAAGCAAGGTGCTATGTCCGTATCTGAGTATACAGACAAATTTGAGGAGCTATTCAGGTTTTCCCGCATGTGTCAGGGAACTGCGGGAGACTTCGAGGAATGAAAATGCATTAAGTATGAAGGAGGGCTCCGGAGCGACATCTTGAGTTCAGTGGGACCAATGGAGGTCTGAACTTTTTCAGAGTTGGTGAATAAGAGCAGACTTGCTGAAGAGTGTGTGAAAAGGAGGGTTGCAGAGGAAGGAAGTCATAGAGAGCACAACCAAGGATTCGCACCAATGGGTCGAGAGTTTAAGGAGAGAGGATACATACAACACTTTCCCCAAGGATGGAATAACTTTGCGACGAGTGAGGAGTCCCAAAGGAATGGTAAGGGAAAACGGGCAGCGGCGGCTTCTAATGTTTTGAGCTGTCAGAGGTGTGGAAGTCATCACCCAAATAGGCCATGCCGATTGGGGTTAGGCGTATGTTACAAGTGCGGGTTACCAGGGCATGTATCAAGAAATTGCCAACAAGGAGAGAGTCAGGATGCAGGCCGATTGCGGCAGTAAGATTGAGATAATTGCAATAATCAGGCTTAAATGGCAGTGCGTGATTTTATAATACCGCCTGTACAGTAAAACTGGAAATGTCGAGCTTAATATTAGACTGAGAAGCAAACCGGATGGTCCGAGTAAGGAATTACCTTAATACAAATGGATAAATGCCTATGATGTAAATGATTTTCTGTTGAGAATGATGTGTTGTGTTTGTTATGTAGTTGGTTGATTTCTAGATTTTTGGTAAAACGAATTGAACCTGTGACTCTTAGTTCCTTTGATTTAAATAGATAAGAAATGGTCCTAAATGATGGATTTGGAAACGTTGATTTGAAATGCCAGTCATGCTAAGTTGTGGTTGGGTACGTGAGGAAATAAGTGATGGAGCTAATACTTGACGAGAAATCAAAGTGGCATAGTGGAAGCTTGCTAAAAGCGTTAGCATAGTATGGTAATAATAAGGAAAAGTGGGGTATGATTAGAAATGCTTTATGCTTTGAGTACTTAAAAGTTTAGTGAGCTTATACAGATACTGATTCTCGATAATTGGAATTAATTGCGGCTGTGAGCCATAATGGTTCTGAAACGGATGAGGAAATTATCACTGATGCGTAGTCGGATTTAGATGATGATTGAGTGCAAGTTGTCGTGTTCGAGAGATGAGTGCTATGATGTTTGGTCATGGTGACCTTGGATTTAGATCAAGATTTGTAATGATCGGTCTCAGAGGAATTGTTTGGAAACCTTTAAATTGCAATGCTAATGCGGTACTGAGATTGGTTTGAGGGAACCCGTGACGGGTGGTAAACTCCAATTTTTGGAGAGGTGCTGTTGAATTTTTTTTCCAAGAATTTGAAGGAGTGTTGGTTATATTTTTGAAAATAATTTTTGATCTGAGTAACTTCAACAAAAGAGATGTGTCTCGAAAGCTTTTATAGATTAGTAAAGGAAAGCGGATTCTTAAGAGTTTGTCAGCTTGTTAGTCTAAACTTATTGAATTCTAAAAATGAAGAAAGCTTTGATTGATTATAGTGATGTGGGATGATGGCTATGATTAACGAAGATGGCAATATTATTGATGACATGATTTGAGATTTAATAGGGTGTGGGTTGATGAGACGGTAAAAGTAAGGAACGAGGCTGTTAGTCAGCGTTGAACGAACGACCGAGACCCTCAAGAATAGAGAAATCAGAGCACAGCAACGGAAGCACGCAGATTAAAAGGACCTTGTAACTGTTATGCGTTTGATATAAAGGCATACTATGCTCGCGTACTCGTAGGGATGAATGGAATTTTTGAGGTCGAAAATTTCTGTTAGGGGGGTAGAATGTAATACCCGTCTAACAGAAATTAATTAAATAATGAGTTAATTAGGAGCGAATATGGTTGGAAGATTTGGCAATTGGAATTTGATGATTTAATTATGATATTTGGATTCAGTGAATTTTTCCGAGTCGGAAGACATAGTTTTCTGCGTAAAAGCGCGCAGTGGAATTTTGATCGGCAGTACCGGCTGAGACCTGTCTGGTACTGCAGCTGAAAAAATTGATTATGAGTAAATAAGATTAAGAAATGAGGAATTATAATTAGGGGATGTAGAAATATTTGAAGTGCGATTTAGAGCGCTAATCTTAAAGGTTTTGGTCTAAAATTGGGCCAACAGACAAAAATAAGTGAACTGGGCCTAAGACCCAACATATATAAACATTAGTTATGAGCATTTTAGCTCATTTTACCCTAAGAGAGAGGTTGGGGCGCTGAAATAGAGAAGAGAGAAGAGAAGAGAGAAAACCTAACTCTCTTTGATCTTCAAACTACCATAACTTGAGCTACGGAGCTCCGATTGACGAGCCGTTTGCGGCCACGCATCGCTCTTCTCATCCTCTACAATTCTATCTAAGTTTTATGGTGAGTAATCCACTGTTCGCTGCCCAGTTTTCATTTTCCTCTTCAAATTCGAATTTGGTTTGGGTTTTGAGGAAACCTTGTGATTTTGATTGTTTAGGAGTGCTCTAGTATGAGCCATTGGTGATATTCATCACAAAATTTAGTGGGTTAAGGTAAAAAACCCTCCAACCCTTGTGAATTGTCATTTTTATGAGCTATAGGTTGATGTATGTATGTAATATTGGTTATGTTAGTGCATTTGATGGTTTTGGTACATAATTGGGAGATTGGTGTTGCTTGAGGAGCTTTGGTGAGACTTGGGGCTAAGGTTGGTGGAGACTTCCAAAGAAGAGGCTCAATTGATTTGGCTACAAGAGGTACGGTTTAAGTTTCATTTAAGTACCGTGTGGTGTGATGAGAATTCCTAGGCTAGATGCCCCTAGGATTAAGTTTGGATTGTGTAAATGGTTGGTGCTAATATGCATAGTTGGTATGTAATGTGAATTGATGATTGGGTTGAGAATTGGGTGGCCTTGTATGCTTGGTGTATTGAAAATTTGGGTAATGAGTATTAATTTGTGGTTTATGCATTTAAATTGTGAAATTGGGTCGGAGGCCGTAAATTTTGGGCCAGAGGCTGGAAAGAGGTAAGGGAGGTAAGTTGATGTGTGCATTGTATGATGACACAAGTGATTGGATGAATTTTAGATAATGAATATATGAATGATTGGGTTGGTTATTGAATAATGATGTTTGAGGAGTTGAAGTGTGGAAATTGGTAATTTTGGGTGAAATTGTATAGATGAGGTATGTTTGATTTTGGTTGAGATATATTATGTGGTCATATATGTGAGTATGATTATTGATGCCTTGATGGTATGATAATGCATGAAAGATATGTATGTTGTGATATATTCTTGAGGAATGATTAAGGTTGATTTGGGGGTGAAACCACGTGATAGTGAGTATGATATTGATTATGTGTAATGATGGCTGACTGGAAATAGTATTGTTGGAAATTGGGATGAGGAAGGATGTATGACATGTTGATATGTTTGTAATTTAGCCATTTGTTTGAAATGGGTAAAAATGGTTACATAGTGGTTTTGTGAATCGTGGTAAAGTGTTAATGTATGAGTTGAGAAGGCTTGATGTTGATTTTGGTATATTTTGATTGGTTTCAAAAAAGGTTGAAATTGGCATGTTTTGGTTGATTTTGAAAAGATTTGAAAATGACTTGTTTTGAAAATGGCACTTTGTGGTTTTGTATGAAAAACATGGTTTTTGGGCATACTTTGACGAGACATAACTTGGACTATAGATCTCTGTTTTGTGCCAAATCTATTTAGAAATGAAATTGGATCCGGGATGTCCATGCCGTTCGAAGAACGGGTGAAAAACGATTTAAAATGAGAAAGTTATGTCCGTTGGAAGATTGGGGGTTGAATCTGTGAATTCTGCAGCTTTTAACTTAGAAAATTTTTAGCAGAATGGCCCCTCGCGCGTAGGCGCACTTGGCGCGTACGCGCCGTTCTTTCAGAAAACGCCATCCACGCGTGCGCGTGGTGTGCGCGGGCGCGCCGATGTGCTACCCCCAATGCCCAGCCATTTTCCAGAGGGTTGTGCCTGAACTGTGCCTATTTTGTGCCTGGGGCATGAGAGCACCCACTCGTTCACGTGGTGGACGCGTGCGCGTCGCTTGGGTATTTTTCAATCCACGCGTTAGCAAGCATGACGCATACGCGTCGATGAGTTTTGTGGCCATCCACGCGTGCGCGTGGCCCTGTTTTCATCCCAAAGTTGATTTTTGAGTTTTAAACGCCAAATCTCATACTTCTAAGCCTCCGATCTCACCCCTTATGTATTAAATCATTATGATATGCCTAGTAATGAGAAAGGAGCTAGGGGTATGGTAACTTGCGAGTGAAGCAAGGGGAAAGGTTATGATCAATGATGATCAACGATGATTATATGAGATATGGAGGATGACGGTAGAAGTACCGTGTATGCCATGAGCCGAAGGGCTATATTTATTGATAAATGGCTGGTTCTTGATTAAACAATGAGCCGGATGGCTGAGTTATTACCGGGTCACGGCAAAGCCATTATTGATTATGGCTGAGTATAAATGCATATATGATGAATAAATGAATGTGTTAAATGGATAATAATGGAAAATGTTGAAATGTGATGTGTAACCCCGGGTAGTAGGCAGTGGCGTTGTTCACTTGCTCCGGGTATGAGACGGAAAAGGATGTTTATGATAAATGAGTTAATTATGGAGTTTTGAATGAATGTAACTCTGATACTTGGGTAGTAGTAAGGGTTGGGGTTCGTCCCACTTGCTCCAAGTTAATGTTTGAGATTTGATAACAATGAGGATTAATAATATGAATTGAGATTGAATGAATATATGTTTGAGATACCTGGGCAGTAGCAAGGATTGTGGTTCGTCCCGCTTGCTCCGGGTTAATGCTTAAGATACCTGGGCAATAGCAAGGGTTGTGGTTCGTCCCACTTGCTCCAGGTCAGAGATTGTGACGTCTGGGTAGTAGCGGCAGTAGTGGTGAATCCACTCGCTCCAGGTTGAGCTTTTAAACACCCGCCTGGGTAGTAGCTGCAGTAGTGGTTGTTCCACTGGCTCTGGGTTGAGCGGGTAGTAGCAAGGGGGTTGTAGCTCAAACCTACTTGCTCCGCAAGGGTGTTTCTGTCCAATGGTTAGCTACCAGGACATGTCGGGTTGGCTATATAACCGACAGATGATATCATCAACATAGGGTAGGTATACATCATTTGCATATATTTGAATTGTTTGGGTTTGCCTATTTGTTTTGGATTTCTATATCATATATGCTATGTTACCTGATTACGTGCTACTTGTTCTACTTGTACCTTATTTGTGTATTACTTGTCTGTATTGCTTGTGTTTGTACAACTGAGAGATCCCTCATGTTGGTGTCGGTGGATGTTGGGGGCTGTTCTTGATGAGATGAATTGATGATGCGATTGCATGATGATGATGATTTTTGAATGAGATAATTTGAGCCCCCTGGGTAGACGCAGTGATGTGATTTCACTAGCTCCAGGCGAGGGTATGATGTATTGATATAGAGTTGCTGAGGCAGAACAACTGGTGATGGTTTTGCTTATGATTCTGAGTCTGATTCGTGGAAGAATCAGCGAGTTGGGAAACATGTGTAACATAAACTAGATTTAGTATCCCCTTACGACAGATGCCTATTTATGGATTAGTGTGAATCTAGGCTGGATACTTGGTGAAAAGGAGTTTAGGATGCTTAGTGAGTTTTTATTGCAGTGCATTGTATTTATTTAGCACTTTTACCGTACTGGGAACCCATGGGCCCGGGGTTCTCATTCCGTATATATCTCTTGTTTTTCATATACAGGTTCAGGTGCTCAGAAGTGAGCTGCGGTTCGTCTGAGAGACGGCGAAGATATTTATTTTCTCTACTTTGTGTTTTGCTTAGAATCTCTCCACCTTTGTTTTGAGAAGATTATTTTATGTGTTGAACTCTTTTGGAACTTGCCTATAGAGGCTCTTATGTTTCCTTTGGGAGAGATTAGGATGTACTGTTGTCAGTTACTTTCATACTGTACCCTAGCCGGCCTAAACTTCGCGGGTCGTGACTAGTGGCTATTTACTTATGTTATATATATATATCCATCTGTTATCTATCTCTTAACCTCCTTTATGCCTTGCCCGTATATCGCTTTCGGCTTCATAGTTTAACTTTTCGTTGTCAAAACGTGAGTGATACATCTTCGTAATTTTATTTCTACTCTTTTCAGGCTTCTCGATTAATACTCCTTTCGAAATTACCTATATTTATATATTAAAAATCCACCTGAGAGTCGTACCACTGTAATATCATTGACTTATGACTCGAGCATAAGGATTTGAATATTAGGGTGTTACAGTTCCAAAAATACACTCTAAGAAAAATTAGATTCTTTTAAAATAAACGATGGAAGGACGAATCTATATGATGAAAGTAATAAACGAAGATTTTTAAAAAATAAAATTTTTTAAAGACTAAAATATCCGATCTAAAATTCTTTAAATATCAATTTAGATATTTATCCCTATACAATAAATAACCAAAAATCTAACACATAAAATTTTATTCAGTAAAAATAAATTATAAAAAAATATGTTATGAATAACATTCCTATAAAAAAATTAACATTCATACTTTTATAATAACAAAATATAAAATGATAATAAAAAGTTTAAATTAATAATTAAAAATCACCCTATGAAAAAAATCATAATACATTTGATTAAAAGAATTATATATATATATATATATATATATATATATATATATATATGAAAATTTTGATCATAATGTTAATGTATTTTTTTACAGAATTAATAAAAATATTATAATTACTCACAAACTAATACTTTATTAAATATATTGTAATTTGTCTAAATACTTTTTTCATAAAAATTAATTATTTTTTGGTAACATTTGGGTGTATTATTTTTTGTTTGGACTAAAAACACTATAATACAACAAACTAATATGATTCCAAGTATTATTATTTAGAAAATTTTACGATTTATTTTCAAATTAAGATCCTACGAAATGATGATTTTTTTTCTATTTTACAAATATGGTCAAACCTATTAGAAATATTAATATAATTAGTCAAAAAAAATATCTTGTAAATATTAATTTGCAAGAAATTATATATATATATATATATATATATGCATTATGATTTTTATCATCGGAACGATTTTTACGTTTTTCATTTAAATTTCGTATTATGTTTAATATTTTATTATAAATTTATGAATGTTATTTTTTTAGAAATATTTTTTTAATATATATTTGTTTATTTTGTTTTATTTTTATTCGATAAAATTCAATATATTAGATTTTTGGTTATTTATTCGTAAATCGTGTTAGACTAATAAATTTTATGTATAGTTTTAAAAATTTATTATTCTATTATTATTATTATTATTATTTATGTATTAATTAATAGTATTAAATTTAAAAGTAGTTAAATAATAGTAAAATAGCACAATTTTTGTAATAAAAGAAGATATAATAAACTTAATAATTTATGATAATAAAGTATGATTTATGAATAAATAGTACATTTATTACGTATCCTGTAACAATTTATATAAGTTATAAAAAAATATTTACGTGATGAATTTTAGTTTAAAACAATTTAAAAAATATAGATTTTTTTATTTTATTTTAGTAAAAGATCTAAATTATTTAATACATTTCTTTTTTAATCATCAAAACTATACATATTTATCTATCTTATATTTTAAAAATATATTTTAATAGTGTAATACTAATTTTTTTATTTTTTGTTATATTTAATATGTTGAAAATATAAAAAAACCAATATATTGAATGTAAGTTTGTGGCCCAGAAAATAAAGAATTGCTACATAACTTTTCAAGCCAATATTCATGTGTTTTAGTTGGTTATTTTAGAAAAATTAACAATTCAATTAGGATTATTTGGTCGTTACAATAGTTACTAAATGACAAAAAGTAAAATTAGCAATCTTTTAATACCAATGAACATCATATTCCGATATTTGTCAGTGAACATGTGATAATTTTCCTAACTTTTATTCTAATATTTTATAAAAAAATTATTAGATTATACTGTAGTTTTATCTTAAAGCCATCAATATTTTTTAATTTTTTTTAAGATAAATATTTATATTGGACCCAACTCACAAAAGACTAACATTCGTCCATCATATTAAACGCAGCCCACATATATATTATAAAAATATTAAATTTGTATTGATTATATTAAACACTAAAATCAGACATTAATAGGGGTGTCTATGGATCGGATCCGATCCGCATATCCACGGTGTTTATCCGAATCCGATCCAAAAATTGTGGATATGGATCCGATCCGCAAGGCTTTCGGATCGGATCGGATCGGATCCGCACACTAATCGGATCGGATTGCGGATTTTGTGTTGGTATCCGCATATCCGATCCGCATATCCGCGTATCCGCAAAATTAAAGAAATAAATAAATAAATATCTTTTTATGTTTTATTTCAATTAATAATTATCATATATGTTATATTATTTTAATTTATTATTTAAGAAAAGTATGTTTAATATTTTTTTAAGAGTAAACATATTTAAAAGAATAGAAAAAATAAATTTTATTGATATTTTTTTAATAAAAATAAACCTTTAAAAATATTTTTGTGTTTTGTGGATATATCCGATATCCGATATCCGATCCGATCCGCAAATGTGCGGATCGGATCGGATCGGATCCAACCTTAAAAGCTGCGGATATTGGATTCGATCCGATCCGATAGTTTTAATGCTGATCGGATCGAATTTTTTGTTATATTCGATCCGATCTGATCTGCGGACACCCCTAGACATTAATTAACCATGGCTATAGGCCAATACAACTAATTCATACTGCTAGGTTTTGAACAATTGCAGTAAATGTCTTCTTCACGGTACTTGTCTTTTATAGAAACTTTAACTAAGGAAATGACACATGTCTTTTACATGTGTAAAAGATTTTTTCTTTCTACAGTAATAGTATTGATTATTGACTACAAGTCTATAAGATAGAGTTTGGTGAAAAGATCAAGACTGGGATTAAAATTGAGAGATAGAGATAGAGATTGAGAGATAAAGATAAAAATAAATTTTAATATTAAGTTTGGTAAAAAAAAATATAGAATTGAGTTATGTCTCAGTATCCTATTTAATTTTAAATAAATACAGAGACTAAAATGAGGCTAATGACCAATTACCCTTATTTTAAAATTAAAGCATCACAAAATCTCCAAATGATAAAACCTGAAATCCCTAATCCCGACTTCCTTTGACTAACTCATAGAGAAGACTAATTTTAGGAGTTCGTATTGTGCCTAGATTGCTACCTAATTCTCGCATCAAATCCATTGATAGCTTTTGTTTAACTTTTTTCATACTTGCACTTGCTTTTATAATTCCAAACATACATGATAAAAAAACATTATCACAGCAAAGATCAATATAATCCAACTTTCATCTGCAACACTCCCTAAAACAGATTGGCCATTTCATTAGTTAAGAACCTTCTTCCTTAAATTAGCGTTTACCTTCGCTATTTTTCTGGAAATTTTTTGAAGCCACCACATTGGTCATTGGTCCACAAACAGTGACGGCATGGGCGAATGTGCAGGGACAGACATGACTAATGCACAGGGATGATCAGTGGCGACAACGTAGGATGATCGGTGGTAACGGCGCAAGGACGAACGACGGCAGCAATGTAAGGACGAGCGGCGACGGCAACGCAGGGACGAGCGGTGGGAGAAGAGAGTTGGTTGAGTGTGAAGAGAAAGGAGAAGCCAAATGGGTAGAGTTGGATTTTTAAGTTTTGATTGGGGGTATTTTAGGTACAAAATGTTATTAAAGTTTCAGTCCCCGTCTTTAAAATTTTCAGTCTTCAATGTCTCTACTTTTTGGAGGTACTAAAATACTAAAATTTTGAAAATAGAGATAGAAATTTAAGTACCAGTCTCTGGCTCAACAAATTATAATACTGAGTCTCTGTCTTTTCAGTCTCAATTTTAGTCTCGGCAAACAAACGCTATCTAAGGGTCGTGCTATTGTGCTGAATGAAATTTGTTTTCTCAGCTGCTGGAACGATGTGGCTATGTTAAGGGGTTAACGCGTGTTGTGATGCTGCAAAAAACCCTGCAAATTGCTGCTGCATTTGCAGAACTCATAGAAACTATAAGAGGAACTGTTGGTAGTGTTGCTGGATTAGTAATAGGTAATCCCATGATTAATCTGTTGGACTTTTTGTCTACTGTCCCGAAGAATATTTTTTATCTATGGTGTTTGGGTTTAGTTTTTTTATCTGGTCTAAATATTGTGTGATCCATACAATATGACGCTAATAACA
Source organism: Arachis hypogaea (assembly GCF_003086295.3). Classification (NCBI taxonomy): domain Eukaryota; kingdom Viridiplantae; phylum Streptophyta; class Magnoliopsida; order Fabales; family Fabaceae; genus Arachis; species Arachis hypogaea. The sequence goes on from NC_092040.1 coordinate 87,873,570, forward strand.
TTATGGAGCAAGAAAAAATATGATATTAACCTAAAAAATAATAATAACAATAACAAAAAACACCAAAAGCAAGTGTGTGCTAGGGTATGAAGCCAGTAAATTGGGTTTTTATATTTCTGTTAGATACTTTTTCATCATTTTTTAGTTGGTTTAATGGTACCGACACTAATCAATCCTGCTCCCGTTGTTTCTCCTTCGTATCCTTCAATTTTTCAGACCTTTTAGAATCTTCTACCGTCAGCCTTTGCCCTCTTGACACCGACAAAAAGTCTGAGTTATCCTAACTCTTTTAACACTTCTTTTCACATTATTATTATTATTATTATTATTATTATTATTATTATTATTATTATTATTATTATTATTAAACGGAGACTAAGTCCAAAGAAAAAGAAGAATTACAACATTATCCTAATCCATTTATTTTACAAAAATAATTCAACTACAAAAAATATTACTAAGCCCAAAATAAAAAACTAAAAAATTTAATCATAATCATTATAACAAAATAATATTTATCTGATTATTATTATTATTATTATTATTATTATTATTATTATTATTATTATTATTATTATTATTATTATTATTATTATTATTATTCTCCTAGCCCAAATAATACAAATCTTCATCCATTGCATTTGTTTTTTATTATTTCTTTAACCCCTTTTATTATGTTGCATTCAGTAACAACATAAGTTCATCACTTAACAAAAATATTGGATTCAACATCCAAAAATTCAATAATTTAATTATCACCACCTCATTTTTAATGCTAACCTAATCTTGCATCAGTAAACATTAAATTGACCCACAATATCTGTACTACCTGAATCTCTAATAGAATTTATCTCTTTTAATCAAGACAACTCTAACATATTTCACGTGTATTCATCAAAAGACGTCCACTTCTTTTTTTCACATGCTGAAAAATTTGTCATTCTTACCATAGCACTGCCCTAACTGGAATTGAAATACTAGCAGTTTTGCGGCGAGTAATTTAAAAATCAAAATGAGAAAAGTAGTGTGAGAAGTGGGAAGGCAAGTGAAGTAGTGGGTGACTATCTTATTGTGGATCAACCATTTTGTAGGGTAAAATACATTTTTACTTTTACATTGGCCAAGGTTTATGTTATTTCTAATTTTCTATATTACATGTTTTTGGTGATGCCAAACAATGCCCAAACAAGTTCAACGAGGCCCATTAGTTTAGTTATGGACTTACGGCAATGGATATATAACTGGCCTAGTATTGCACAAAAAAGAGTGTCCTAATAGAAACATCCATTATTTAACCAACTTGAGTTGGTCGAGTGGTCAGCTCACTCGTCTGCTTAAGCAAGTGTCGGGAGTTTGAACCCCGCCTTGTGCATGCAGTAACTCATTGGCCAGCAACAAACTCTTAAATAGAGCTCAGATCCGCGACATATTAATCTTTAACTTATCGAGTTGGGAGATACTGTTTGGATAAACTAAAAAAAGAAACATCCATTATTTCTAATTTTTTTAGAAAGATAGCTAAATTAGTCATATAGCTACGCTAAATTTGTGACTCTAATTCTAAGGGTCTCCATTAATTAACATTGTGACATTTATAATATAATTTTTTTGACCGTCGGTAATGGAGTTTATATCTCTTTCTACTTTTCCTTTTACTTTCCATTTCGTCTAAAACCTTGTTTGCTGCTGTTTGAGATGTGATGAGAAGAGACAAGAAATAGAGAAAGTTCACCGTCGCAGTTCGCATTCGCCGTTCACCATCGCAGTTTGCATTCGCTGTTCACCGTCGCTCGTCACAGTTTACGTTCGCTGTTCACCGTTGCGGTTCGCGCTCGCCTTTCACTGTTCGTCGTCCCTCGCGTCGTCCTTTCTCTTCCCCTCTTTTATGTGTGCGAAACCTAATTCCCTATTTGGCGACTTTTTTCTTCTCTTCCAACCTCACTGAACACTGAGTATTTAATTGTTCTTCTACTATATTTTTCTCTGCAATTTCTTTATTGTTGCTGCAATTTACCGTTATGATTATATCCTCATGTTCATACTTGCGATTGTTTCTTTGAATTCTCTTATATCATTTTAATTTTACCTGCACTCAACATGTTCAATGAAATGCTTCAACCAGATTTCTTTGAATGCTCTATTTGTTATTTCTTCTCTTGATTCCTTTGATGTTTTTTTAGGCCAGCAAGTTCATAATAATAATGTATGTGTGAGTACCAAATTGCCAACTTGAAGAGAATTATGATCTCTAGTTCACCATTCTCATAGAAGAGACACGTGTAGTACATTTAATTTTATGAGATTGAGATATTGTAGGTAGCTAGGAGCCTAGGAATCAAATGTAGAACCAACCAAGTATTTATGAGAGTTTGTTGTCTCATAATTGTGATAGAAAGTAGAGACCAACAGATTCAGTTAAAAACTTAAAATGGAACCATTATAGACTATCTGTCTATATGACTGATTTTATTAGTAGTTTTAGTGCTTCATAGAGCTCAGAACTAGTTATCTGCTGTTGGTGCTTAGAAAAATAGTAAGAAAGCAACTCTAGTTCTCTGTCAAAAGTTGAAGAATTACTGGACAAAGAGGTGAGATCTCTAATACATGTTTCTTTTAAACCATTGTATTATTCTAGTTCTTTTTTCTTTCCCAAGTTTTCAACTATCACTACAACAAATTGAATATATAGCTACACTTATTGTTATTATTCTGAGTATTGAAAAAGCAAGAATAACATTATACTGAATCTATATATATAGCTAAGGGGGCTCATAATAGTAGTAAGGTTATGTGTTACTCCTAGCTTGGATGTAAGTTGAATGTGATGAATGAGTATAAATTTTCTATGACAATTATTTGTAACATTTTCAGTTGATACTTTATTTATTTCTTGTTACTATTTTTAATTATTAAAATTTTCTATCCATTTGGGTAGTTGAATGATGAATTTAAGCGCTCCCTGTCAAAGAGTGTTATCAGATGCAGAATAGATTACTCATTTTCCTTATTGTTTCCTAAAAAAATAATATAAAGATATAACATAATTTGACTGACTTGTATAAATCAAATCACTTTTATATTTTGAACTTAAATTAATTAAATGTCACTTTTATATATACACTTCATAATGGTTATCTCATGAGGCAGATTTCAACTGAAGAGGTATTAACAACAGATGTTTTATTGTTAAAGTACTCCTCCTATGTGATTATCTTTTAGAAGAACAAACTCACTTGCATATTTAATATGAAAAAATTTTGTAGGGTGGTCAAAGTTCTAAAACTCCTATGTGTATTTTGCTTCTGTAGTTAGAAGAATTAACAAATCTAAGATTTGCTTTCTGTTTTCCATTTTCTTTACACTTTGCTACGATTTGTTTGCCTTTTATGTATATATGGATTGAAATTATTACATGGATAAAACCTATGAAACAGATATGGGATTATCAGGCTAAAAATTGTGTCCAGACTTTGGAGGGTCACACACACACAATGTATCTGATGTATGCTTTCATCCTGAGCTCCCTATAATTATTACTGGTTCTGAGGATGGTACAGTACGAATATGGCACTCCACAACGTATACGTAATTGGAGATTCATAGAATACTAAGTTCTAAGCTTATCTTCAATTTGCTTAGTTCCTTATGGCCTTTCAGCCAATTGTCATCAATAACTTGTGGAACTTGAATAATTTAACTAACCTTGACCTTTGATCATAGGTAATGAGGGTTTATAACACTTTTTTCTTCCCTAGAAACAATGATATTTTGTCTCATGTTTCTTTTTAACCTTTCCTTTCATGCTGTTTTTGTTAAAAGATTATACTCTATAGAGAGTTCTTTTTCATGACAATGATGCCTGGATTCGAGATTCACCAGAGTGGAATGGATTTCATCTGATTCTTCTAATTGTATTAACAATTTTCCCATCAATTAAGCTTTCCTTTCTATACTTGAAGATTGACTAAAACTAGTTTGAAGTATGGATATAAACATATTGTGGCCATTTAACAATTTTATGGTGGTTTAATCTGCTTTCAGGCTTAAGAATACATTGAACTATGGTCTTGAAAGAACATTATTTCCATTCAAAATATGGTTTATTCCGGTGTACCTATGTATTTTTAGAGACGATAACAATGGTTGCCATTGGTAAATATGACTTCTTTTTTTAATTTATAATTAAAAAATCCTTGAAAAATCATGCTGGTTGTTCATGTATTTTTGTGTATTTCTATATACTGTTTGTAGATCTGTATACTATTTGGAGATGATGATAATGCCGAATTGAAAAAAACTTAAAAGGGAGTTCGCCGTTTGGTTAGGCGAACTTGCCAATTTTTATAGAGTTCGACGGACCAATGAAAAAAAAATCGTATTTTGGGAATTAAAGTCCAAAAATCATGTTTGGAGAAATATGAATTTTTTTATTTTATTATTGAAAAAAATCCTAGTTAAAATTATATACTTGTTTTTATGGTAGTGTGGTTCGATTTCTGGAATCACGAGGCATGATAGAGGATGCTCTTGAAGTAGCTATTGACCCTGACTATAGGTTCAAATGTTCAATCTAGCCATGCAGCTTAGGAGATTAGTGGTTGTAAAAGTAAGTTAAAAAAATTTCATGTGCTTAAAAGGAGATAGCCATTGACTTATAAAAGTTTTATAATGTAACTTACTGATTACTTTCTTGTTTTACTTTAAATTATGAGAACTACTCATCCTTTTTTCTCTTCTTCGATCAGAGCATTACCACAGAAGTGCAGAGTGAGTCTAAATGGAAGCAGTTGGGAGAATTAGCCATGTCTACTGAAAAAGTGTTTTTCTTTATAAATGCTTATCATAGTAGGATTTTAAATATTTATTGTTATTGTCACTGTTAGTAATGATCTAGGGGCTTTGATGTTGATCATTTTTCTTAACTAATGGATTTCTAGCATGATTTAATTTAATCTTTATTAGCATGTTTATTTACTGCATTTCATGAATTCTCATAAAATTGTTATTGGCAATATTCTACAAATGCATTCTAATCATTGCATTATTTCATTTGCAGAGGACAAGAGTTGCTTGTGAAGCAATTGTTGAAGCTGGGTACTATTGAGGTTGAAGGTGAAGCGAAGTTGCGGAAAAAAGTTGAGGATTAAGTTATAAGTACAATTGTTAGTTTCATATGTTTGGATTAAGTTGGGATTTTTTGAATTTACATTTTATGGATTATGACTATTTAAAACTTGTAGAATTCAACTTTTGAAATATATTATTTTTATTTTGTAAAACTTGTGCGATTGAGTTTAAATTTATTGAAATATAATGCCATTTATTATTTTGTATGTAGACACAAATTATTATTTATAATAGAAATAATTTTTGCAATAATTAATAAAAGAAAGCATTGATGCTGGAGAGATTATGACAATTTAAAACAGTCACTAAATAAAGAAAAAAGCTGTCACAGAAATTAGTAATATATCTAAAAACTGTTATAAAACTAGTAACTTAGTGACGGTTTAAAATAGTTATGAAATATAAGAAAAAACTGTCACAGGAATTAGTAATTTAACAACAGTTTCAAAACGTCACGAAATACATCATAAAAAATACCTTTACAAGTGTTACAAATTAGTGACGGTTTTATACTTCAAAAATCGTCAAAAACAATTTTGCGACACTCCCTACCAAAGGTGGTCCAAAACTGTCACTATGTCAGTTGGCGATGCTCAAATCTGTGACGCTTTTTTTAACCGTTGCAAAACCATTTAGTGACAGTTAAAACCATCGCCAAGCATTAAAAAAAACGTCGCCAAAATGCTATTTTGTTGTAGTGGGTCAAACTGATAGTAGAGACATGAATCTGGTTAGTTGGAAGGTGTTGATCACCCTTAAGAAATTTGGTAGCTTGGGAATTCGAGATCCATTTTGTGCTAATATTAAAAATTCTAGATCCGTTTTGTGCTAATGTTGCTCTTCTTGTGAAACTAGTTTGACAATTTTTTCATCATCCAAACAAGTTATGGGTTCAATTGTTGGCGAAAAAATATTGTTCCTCTCCCAAAAACTATTTTTGTCGGTCTTGAGACACGAGCTCTTATATTTGGAAGAGTATATGTAAAACTTGGGATCTCTTGAAGGATGGTTTTGTTTGAAGTATTGGGAATCTAAACCAGAATTTTTGATTTTTTAATTGGAGAAAAGAGGGGCATCTTTGTCATGAGATGAATTATGTTTACATTTCTGACTCGGATCTTCAGATCTTGGATCTTTGGTCATCTGGACAGTGACACCTTCAAAATATCTATTCTTCTCTAAACTAATTTTTGTAAGGCAACATTCTTTCCTATAATCCAGATGTGCAAGTTTGTTCAGTGGTAGGATGGTTTTGGTTTAGTGTGACGTCAAAGGTTTATGACTCTCGTAGTGGTTACTTGTAGCTCAGTAAGAAGAAGTTTGGTTGAGAGGACCAGGGGAATTGGCTTTGGTTTTGGCGTCATCTTCTTCTGGAAAAATATAAATTCTTGGCCGGACTTTGTCTTAGAGAGGCTCTACCCACTGCTGCTTTTCATTTCAAGAGGGACATCTCACTAACGGACAGCTGTCCACGATATTTTTTTGTCAGAAATTGATTGTTCATTATCTTCGAGATTGTCCAAAAGCTCAACTAGTTTAACAAGCTTTGGAGATTTATGATCAACCTCTGAATTTGATGAACTGGTTCTTACTTCATAGTAAAGAGCGCCATTTTAGATTTTTTCTGGTCTATAGTGGATATGGCATTCCAAGAATAATGAGATCTTTCATCCATACGAGTCTTGGCCTCTAAATAAGGTGACTAGTGTGGCTTTGTCCTTTGAAAAGAAGTTTGGAATATTTTTGAGTTGTAACGAGTTTTTATCTCCTCTACTATTAGTTGCTCATGGATTCTTCCTCAGTAGCTACTTTAAGATTAATAATAATGCAAGATATCCTAGTATTGGTGATCGGGTTGGTTTTATTTGTGTTAGCAGAGATTGAAATGGAAGTTGGCAATGAGGTTGTTTGGAAACAATTGAGAGTCGTAATATTCTGTAAAGAGAGTTGTTTGCTATTTGGAGAGGATATCTTCTAGCCTAAGACTTGTGGCAAAGAGATATTATTTGTGAAATATATTGTGTAGATGTCTTTACTCTTGTCAGTAATTTTCAGGATAACTCTGATTTTGTTGATCTTTTGGTGCTAAAAATTCGGGACATCATGTCTTGGAAATGGCGTGTTAACTTCCTATTGATTTTAAGAGATGCAAATAAAGTGGTAGACATAATGGCAAAGATGGCAAAGCAGTTCCTTATTCTTTGTTTTTTTCTTTCTTGTTTGTTCTATTGCTACTTTCCAGTCACCAAAAAAAATTACCATTGATTTTGTAATTTCCATGAAATATGTGTCCACTATCTTAAGTTGAGTGATTAACTTTTCATTTTACCACATTACCAATTTCTTCACGTCAGAGAATCTTGATCCACACATAATAATTAAAGGATTAATCTTAGTATACAAGCAATTAGCAATTACAAGTCTTATAAGTGCGAAACTTACTAAAACCCTAAACGCGCTCCAATTCATACATACAAGTCACGCGCTATATAACAGAATTTAGTTTCAATCAAAATCAATTAACGCGCGAATATTTCACTTCCAATCTTCAAAATATTTCATTACCTTCTTCGAATCTCTTGTCAAGTTTCTTCGTTCTCCTTCTCGCATTCTCCCTTGGTCTTTTGGATCCTTTTTCTTCTGCGTTTATCACTTCTTTGGTCTTTGTCATTCACCTGAGTTTTGCGAACTGTAACGCTAGCTTCATTTTATTTCGATTTTCTGGTTTTTGAAATCAAATTTTGAAGTCCTTTTGAAGATAATGAATTATTCAACCTCAGATTGTCAACTCAATCACGGCGAAGTGGATTCAATCTCAGATTGTCAGCTCAATCATGGCAAAGTAGGTTTTGAATTTGAATCGAACGAAGTTCCTGAGGTTTGATTTAGTTTCAGTTAATTATGATTGTTTAGCTGAATAATTCGTGAACCTAGACTGTGAAATTAATGCGTAAACATAATCTGTGAATTGAATCTAATGCATTAGTTTTGATTAATTATCTGCAATTTATAGCAAATGCTCAGGTGTAGATCAGAACTTTTTGAGTGTATTTTTAGGGAGGTTTGGGTGTATTTTAGGAAAGTTTGGGTTTATTTACAGTTTATGATTTTTCTTGTTATTTTTAAGTGCGAAACTTACTAAAACCCTAAACGCGCTCCAATTCATACATACAAGTCACGCGCTATATAACAGAATTTAGTTTCAATCAAAATCTATTAACGTGCGTATATTTCACTTCCAATCTTCAAAATATTTCATTACCTTCTTCGAATCTCTTGTCAAGTTTCTTCGTTCTCCTTCTCGCGTTCTCCCTTGGTCTTTTGGATCCTTTTTCTTCTGCGTTTATCACTTCTTTGGTCTTTGTCATTCACCTGAGTTTTACGAACTGTAACGCTAGCTTCATTTTATTTCGATTTTCTGGTTTTTGAAATCAAATTTTGAAGTCCTTTTGAAGATAATGGATTATTCAACCTCAGATTGTCAACTCAATCACGGCGAAGTGGATTCAATCTCAGATTGTCAGCTCAATCATGGCAAAGTAGGTTTTGAATTTGAATCGAACGAAGTTCCTGAGGTTTGATTTAGTTTCAGTTAATTATGATTGTCTAGCTGAATAATTCGTGAACCTAGACTGTGAAATTAATGCATAAACATAATCTGTGAATTGAATCTAATGCATTAGTTTTGATTAATTATCTGCAATTTATAGCAAACGCTCAGGTGTAGATCAGAACTTTTTGAGTGTATTTTTAGGGAGGTTTGGGTGTATTTTAGGAAAGTTTGGGTGTATTTACAGTTTATGATTTTTCTTGTTATTTTTAATTGACTTGTTGTCGTTTGGGTGTATATCAGGAATCTTTAGGTGTATGTTACTTTGATTGTTATTTTTTTATGAGGTGCAGAAATTCTATAGTATTTTATTATTTTTAACATGTTGTATTTTGCAGCCCCTCTCTGTTGTTGATGAGCAACTTGTTCTCAAGGTTGGAATGACTTTTAAAAACCTTGAAGATGCTGCAAAATTATACAAGGACTATGCCAAGGTCGTAGGTTTCTCTACAAGAGTTTGGAGTACAAATAAAAAGGGTGTATAGTTACAAAATATGGGTGTAAACCATAGTTTTTCTTGGGTGTATTTCTGAACTTTCTTGTGTTTGACATTTTACATACATATATATATTTCAGAATCTGTTGTTTATGTTATAAATTATTTTTTATTTTTTTATTATGATATAGGGTTTAGGGTTTAAGGGTTTAAAGGTTTACGGGTTTAAGGGTCTAGGGGCTTAGGGTTTAGGGTTTAGAATTTTAGCAATTTAGGGATAAAGCATTAGGGGATAGAAGTCTGGTTTATATTTAACTTTCCTTGGGTGTAAGATGAGATCTTATGGGTGTAAAAATTAATAATTTGGGTGGTTTAGAGTTTAGGGTTTAGGGTTTTAGGATTTAAGGTTTAGGGTTTAGGGTTTAGGGTTTTAGGGTTTAGGATTTAGGGTTTAGGATTTTAGGGGTTTAGCAATAAAGCATCATAGGATAGAAGTCTGGTGTATATTTAAATTTTTTTTGGTGTAACATGAGATCTTATGGGTGTAAAAATCAATGATTTGGGTATAGTAGGTTGGGTGGTTTAGGGTTTAGGTTTTTAGGGTTTAGTGTTTAGGGTTTAGGGTTTATGTTTTAGGGTTTAAGGTTTATGGTTTAGGGTTTAAGGTTTTAGGGTTTAGGGTTTAGGGTTTTAGGGTTTAGGGTTTAAGGTTTAGGGTTTAGGGTTTAAGATTTATGGTTTAGGGGTTAGGGTTTAGGGGTTTAGGGTTTATGAATTTAGAGTTAGGGTTTAGGGTTTAGGGTTTTTGGTTTAGAGTTTAGGTTTTTAGGGTTTAGAGTTTAGGGTTTTAGGGATAAATCATTAGGGGGGATAGATGTTTGGGTGTATAATCAACATTCTTTGGGTGTAAAATTCCAGGTTATGAGTGTATATTTGGTTTGATGTTTTCCTTCATATTATAGTACCTGTAAATCAGACATTTTGAATACACCAGAGAGAGTTTAATTATGGAAAAAAAATTTACTTATAATTAGATCAAATATATTTACATCATGTGTTCAATTTCTTACAAGAGTATATAACAGTTACATTAATCAATGACAATATCATTAGAATCTATCTAATAAAATGGACTCAATAAAAATGAGGATGTCCTGGAAAGTCTTATTGCATCACTTCTCCTCGCTCATATTTCTGAATTTCTCACTCAACAGATGGGTTGCACACTTTAGGTCCATGGTTTGCTGTAAACAAAGCAAAATTAGAGTTAGATATATTTCTATTATGAAAAACTGATTTGATCGAAGACATATATTTGTTCTTACATTTTTTTCAACTTGGTTTTTGCCTTCCATTTTTACTGCAATGAAAAATACACCCATAGATATCAGTCAGATACACTCATAGATCAACCACATACACGCAAACTGATTTTATAAGTATTTAATGAGGTCAGTTCAAAATAATGTTCAATTGACTCAAACATCAATAAATATACAAGCTCAAGCAATATTAGAATGTCAAGCAATATATACCCAAGGACAAGCAGTATTAGAACATTTGCAACAGTTGACTATATTAAATTATATGAGTTCAAAAATATACACCCAACAATCAACCATATACACCCAACACATTACGCCATATACACCCAACAAATTACTCAATATACACACAAAAATTAGTTAGAAGAAGAACTAGAACAAGAAGAACAGTAAAAGCTAGAACAAGATGAACGGTAAAAACTTAGATGAGGCACATACACCCAAACCGATTTCATAACTATTTAATTAGATCAATTCAAAATTATGTTCAATTCACTGAAACATAGATAAATATACAAGCTCTAGCAATATTACAATGTCAAGCAATATACACCCAAGGACAAACAATATTAGAACACTTGCAACAGTTGATTATATTACATGATATGGGTTTAGGAATATATACCCAACAAATTACGCCATATACACCCAACAATCAACCATATACATCCAACACATTACGCCATATACACCCAACAATCAACCATATACACCCATACAAATTACTCCATATACACCCAATAAATTAAGCAATATACAGCGAAAAATCAGTTACGAGAAGAACTAGAACAAGAAGAACAGTAAAACCTAGAACCACTTTGAAGAACAGTAAAACCTAGAGGAATTTACAAGAAGAGTAAAACCTAGAATAAGAAGAACAGTAAAAACAGTGATATGAGATTTAGAACAAGAAGATCAGTAAAACCTAGAAGAACATAGAAGAATAGTAAAACCTAGTTCTTCGATTTTGAAATCAGAAACAAAAATGTGAAAAATGTACAAGATGAGTAAAACAGTAACGTACCTTGAATAATATTTTGTTGATGGTTTCTGCTAATATTCGCGACGAGTTCGAATGTCTCTTCAGTTTGGAATGTTGTTCGAAACTTGAGGATTTGTGTTATCTTTGAAGGAGAAGAGGAAGAGTGAGCTATAATGAGCGGTTTTTTTGAAGTGTAACCGTTTGAGTGACGAGCGTGGAATTGACGCTCCATTCAAAGGGAGAGAGTGCGCGTGGATTAAACCTGGGTTAGGCCAACTTGTAAGAGTTGTATGCGTTATTTGCATGTATGTGTAGCAGGGCCCATAATTAAATTAGTCTCCGAAAGATAAGATATCTTTAAATTTATTTTTGAAAGATTTTTCAATCAAATTGGTCCATTAAAGATTAAAAATTAATCATATTAGTATTTTTACCCGTAATAACATTACGAGAATATAAATTTTTTAAAACTACGATCCATTTTGTTCTAACAATATAGATTATGCATGACACAAAAGATTTATAAAAATCAAACTACTTTTACAAAAAAAGTCGTAAATTGACAAAAATCTCTTATTAAGAAGGTCAATGTATCTGTAGATAAAAAATCAAATAATAAGATTTTTAGTTATTATTTTTATATGAAAAAGTTAAATTTTTTATTAATAATTAATTTTAACATTCGTATCTAAAATTTAAAACAATTTAACGTGTATACTTTTACATTTAATTAGGTGTTAACTGTTAAGTCTGTTGCACAAATAGAAATAATTAATTTTTATGCTTACTATTTAAAAATAATATTTTTTCTCTCTATGTATATAAAAATATAATTAGATATTAGCATAAAAAATTATACTGATAGTTATAAAATTAATTCAAAATTAATTTTTTTAAATAATTAAATCTTGATTCTAACTTTAATTATAACATTAGTATTCTCTCCAAATTATATTTAATAAATATTTAAAAGAAGAGAAATAAAAATATAGATTTAAAAGATAAGCGGTAAAAATTTAAAGCTAAATAAAAAAATAAAAAACTATGTATATAATAATAATATTTTTTATTTAAATTATATTACTTTGTTAATTTTATTTTCTGTAGAAGAGAAAGATAGAAAAAATAGAGAATGAGAGAAAAGAGAGAAAAATATAAAGATGAAAAATGAGAGTGAGAGTGAGAGTGAGAGTTTGTTAATTTTGGAAGAAAAAATTTTATTTTAATTGTAAAAAATATTGGATGACATATTTTGATTTGTCAAATTATTAATATAAAATATAAATATTATATATATAGTAAAAATAGTAGAGAGAAATAGAAAAATGGAGAGAGGTAGATGAGAGAATTTAGTAAAGGAGTTTATTAATTTTGAAAAAAAATATTCTCTTTCAATTTTAATAAGAGAGTGTCATGTGACATATTTGATTATTAAATTAGATAGTAATGTATGATACATAATATATGTATATTTCAATTTTAATTTTAATGCAATTAAAGAATATTATGTTGCACATTTTGATTGTCAAATTAGTAATTAGTCATTGATATTGATAATGATATATAAAATAGATAGAGTGGTTGAAAGAATGAGAGAAATAGAGAAAGGAAGAGGGAGGAGGGGAGAATTCTTTAATTTTGGAGGAAAAGATTTGATTTCAATTACAACGAAGGAGTGTCATGTGACACACTTTGGTTGTAAAATTAGTAAGAAAGAGGGAATAATAATTCTTTAATTTTAGAGAGAAAGATTTAATTTCAATTACAATTAGAGAATGACATGTGGCACATTTTGGTTGTAAAATTAGTAAGGAGGAGAGGAAAATTCTTTAATTTTAGAGGAAAAGATTTGATTTTAATTACAATGAGAAAGTGACGTGAGGCACATTTTGATTGTAAAATAATAGATATAATAGATTTGTCCTTCAATCACTCCATTAATAATTTTTATCAACAAATGATGTTGTGCATTAATTGACAACACACATGATACTTGCCATATCTAATTGAATATTGACCAAATATGTTTATAAAAATCTATTAATTTAGTTATTTTTCCCAATTACATAAACTCTATTCCCAATTAAGATCTAGCGACTAAATTAATAGATTCTCAAAACATATTTAATTAGCGTCCAATTAGATATGTTAGCTGTCATATATATTATCAATTAATTGTTCACATTATCAATCATTGACAGAAATTATTGATTGAGTAATTGAAGAACAAATATTATTACTTGACAATTTTTAAAAGACTAATTTAATTGATAAAATTTTTTAAGAACAAATTTAAAGAACATCTCATCTTTTAGAGACAATTAACTATTAATCCCTCTATATATATATATATATATATATATATATATATATATATATGGCCTTTTTCATATTGTATAAGTTCTTTATCCATATCATAAATGAAACATTAGTAAAAAAAAATTGTTAATGGACATTGAGAATGGTCGATTAGAGATAGAACTGGTAATGGGTAGGATAGAATAAGGTTTAGACCTTATTTGCGGGTTGAAAATTTCTTAAAATTTTATCCTATTCTATCCGCGAGTTGAGAATCTCTCAACCCTAACCCTACTCATAATCTAAAATTCTAAATCTTATCCTACCGACCCTACTCGCATAAACATAAAAAACTTTTAAACAAATATAAAATTCAACCATTACAAATTTCATACATATTAATAAAATAGAAAATAAAAAAACTAAATTTAAATTAAAATTAATAACTATAAAATCTTAAAGAAATTCAGTATAAAATTATAAATAATATAACCATCAATTAGCTTAGTGTCTAGTGATTATTTTAAATTTTTATAAAAAGAAGATTGTGAGTTCAAGATTTACTTTTTTCACTACATACATAACTTATATATATATATATATATATATATATATATATATATATATATATATATATATATATATATATATATATATATATATATATATATATATATATCATATAATATATTAGGGGTACGGATTAGAGTACGATGGAGTAGAGTATACTCTAAATTTGTACCCTACCCTATCAGTATACAAATTCGCACAAATAAAAACACAGTCAATTTTAAAAGTGTATTTGGTTTAATTTTTAAAACATGTTCAATTGTCTAAATTTTAAAATATTTTATTTGACTATTATTTTTGTCTGAATGCAAATATGATTCTGTATTTTAATTTTCATTCACTATAAACAAATGATGGCTCTTGGATTTATCTTTCATTAAAAATATTTATTTCTGTTCTGGTTTTGTCATTTAATCTCATTTGTAGGAAGAGATACTAGAAATAATATTTTTTTTCATTTGCCATTCAATCATTAGACTTTTTGTATTTATTTTTTTATGGCTATACTTTGTAAATAAATATTTTTTATATTATTATTTTTAGTACTCTTTTTTAAGTTTTGATTTTTTTAATCAATTTTTCATTTATTTTTCTTATTCATAATATGAATGTTTTTGTTTAGATTTTTTTATGTTCTTTAATAATTTTTAATACCAACGGCTCATTATTCATATATTTTTTAATTATTTTTATTAATGCAAATTCTTTTATGTAATTTTTTATTTTTTGTTTAACTTTGCATAATTTTCATTATATTTTTGAATAAATATGTACTTTATTTACTTATTGTTATTTTTTATAATATAAATTATTAATTTTATTAAAATATAAAATTAAAACAAAAAATACCAAAGAAGAATATTGAAAAATGATGACAAAAAGGAAATACTAAAGAAGAGTACTAGTCTAGTATTGCACAAAAAAATGGCCTAAAAGAAATATCCATTTTCCACACAAAGATATAGAATTATAAATATAAAGTATTTTTTATATAATCATTCTTATTTTTTTATAAATATAAAATATACTAAAGTAGAAAAGACTTTAGTATAGTCATCCATATATTTTATATTCTTCATAACTCTCAATAATAATAGATATAGAAAATTGTCAATTGAAAAGAAAAAAAAGGTTGATTGAAAGAAAAAGGTTAAATTATACGGTTGATTTCTATATTTTTAGTAAAATTATAAATTTGTCCCTTACTTTAAAAAGTTTATAATTGGATTTCTAAAGAGAATTAAAATTTATAATTGATTTAATCGAATATTATCAGAATATGCTAAAAATACTTTGTTAACATAGAAAATAGGTTGAAAAAATTGTGTTAAATCAAACACTTCTTGAAAGATGAAAACTAAATTATAAATTTTAATTTTTTTAAAGACCAATTTACAATTTCACTAAAAATGTAAGAAGTAACTGTGTAATTTAACTAAAAGAAAATGACCATGTTAATTAATTGACTTTTTAAGTAATATAAAATAACGATTCAACTAAGAGATAAAATTTGATAAAAACAAAATCAGTGCAACTAAATATTTATTAAAAATTATCCAAAATCAAATTCAATAACTCAAAACATCGTTAATTTAGTAGGAACCATGATATCCAAGCATGTTAACTGCACCTCCAATTAAATTGAATAGAATAAGCTAAGATATTATACTTGGTTTTCGCTTAGAGTTTTTGTGTGCATGGAACGTTATGTAAAAAGTTTGTATTATTAGTTAGTGAAGAGAAATGCATTATTATTAATTAAAAAAAATATTTCCTGCGAAGTGGTCATCCACGCATGCACTCAAACGAACATAATGCAGTGCTCCAAATTAAACATCATAATTGTAAAATAGTATTCATTTCCTAATGTAATAAATTGATAAAGTAGGAGAGACACTAATAGAATCTGAATCTACAATCTGACGTGCGAAAGAACAATTGATAACAAGTAGAAGAAGATGAAAGACTCAAGAGTGAAAGAAAAGAACAAAAAGAGAGAGAACTAGTGATATATGAATTTTGAATTATTCACATAAAATAAAGACACTCACATTATCAGTGTTTTATGTACAATGATTAAATAGTTAGATAAAATAACAAACCAACTAAATACTAGGTTAGCTCACTGTAAGGAAAAAGAATTGCTGCTACATTTTTTTCTTGCGACGCTTTTAGAGTGTGGACAAAAGGGAGTCAATAACCACGCTTTTATAAAGGTGAGATTGATTAGAGATTTAGTTATATCTTTCTGTGCCATGCTTTAAAAGTGTGGCCAAAAAAGGTTAATCACCACAATTTTATGAGGAGGACGATTGATTAATGATTTAATCACACTTTTTTTGCCACTCTTAAAAAATGTGGCTATAAAAAAATAAACAAGCATGACTAATATGTTTTTCTACTGTCACAATTTTAAAACGTGCCCATATCTTTTAATTATTTGCCACTCTAAAAAAAACTAGCAATAGAGTTTCCTAACTCTAGGTATAACAAACTAAGCATAACAAATCATTAGCGAACTGTACAAGAGCTGAATTTGAATTTGAATTTTATTCATGTTCATGTTTATCATATTTTGTTACAATGATGAGCAATATTTTAAGTCAAAATTATGTGTATTATGAAAACTGAAAACAAGAAAGAAGGAACAAATATTATATTAGATAATTTATGAAAGAGAATTTTTTTGGTGACTCGGTTATAAAAGAGATGATCGTCTTTTTCTTTACTATTAACTATTAACATGCAATAAAAATTTGATTAAAATATGATGTATTTGAAATTCTACAAAAAGATAAAAAATAAGTTCCAAGGTGATGTGAACAAGACAAATTTAGATGGATTAAGATAAGGAATAAAAAAAATAGGATGCAGAAATTAAGGAAACAATGGGAGAAGTGTGAGAGTGGGGATGAAGATAAAAGCGGAAGCACGGACTAGTTGCGATCGAAGTGTACATGCGAATGACACGTTAAAAGAATGGCATCAAACATGCTTGGTTCCCTCAAAGTACAAAAGACCCAATTGTTGTCACTCACCAATAAACAAAGAACAGAACAACATATCTCTCTAACACCAAACCCTTTTACTTTCACCTTAGAATCATGGTGGATAGGGATTCAAGCGGAGCACACATGTCAATAGCAGCTTCTTCCATGTTTCCTGGCTTTAGGTTCTGTCCCACTGACCATGAGTTGATCTCTTATTACCTCAGAAAAAAATTGGATGGTGACGAGGACAGTGTTCAGATTATTTCCGAGCTTGAACTTTGCACCTTTGAGCCTTGGGATTTGCCTGGTCAGTCTTATTCTTTCTTTTTGAATGATGTTGTTGCTTGTTTCTTGAGCCACGTAAATATTTATTATAAAAATGTTTGAAAACAGAAAAATCGTTCATTAAATCAAACGATGAGTGGTTTTTTTTCTCGCGACGAGGGAGAAAGTATCCTAATGGTTCACAAAATAAAAGGGCAACTAAACATGGGTATTGGAGGGTCACATGCAATGAACGACAGATAAAGTCTGGTCAAAATGTGATTGGTACCAAACGCACCTTGGTATTCCATGTCGGCCGAGCTCCTAAAGGCCAGAGAACTGAATGGATTATTCATGAGTACTGCATCAATGACAAATTTCAGGTTAATTGATTCACATATTCTCCTTCCGTTGATTGTGTAAGAGAGTACATGTATTATCAAGATTTAGACTACATCAAATCAAAATCTATTTAGGTAGTTTTGAATTAGTTGGTTAGAGTGAATCTTGGTTTAATTCTTGGGAGTACATAGCACTTTACAAGTGTCAATTCTCCTTATAACTAGCTTTGTTCATTCTTGGGAGTACATAGTATTTAGCATATATTTTCATAAAGACAATTTCACTACTTTCGGTTCACTAGTTACCTTTACATGGCATAAATTTGATATTTACTTAAGTACAATAAGTAACACTTTTGTGTCTCGAATCAGGATTCTTTGGTGGTTTGTCGGCTCAAGAGAAACACAAAATTCCATGCGAGTGATAGTTCTAACAAAGCTTTACGCAAGAGTGGTGGTGGAGTCTCAGAAGGGGTTACAGTTCAAAGGAGCACTTGTGTGCCTATTCAAGATCGTTCTAACAAAACTTCATGCAAGAGTAGTGCTTCACGCAAGAGTAGTTGTGGAGTCTCGGAAGGGATTACAATTCAAAGGAGCACTTGTGCGCCTATTCAAGATCGTTCTAACAAAGCTTCACGCAAGAGTAGTTCTTCACGCAAGAGTAGTTGTGGAGTTTCGAAAGGGGTTACGGTTCAAAGGAGCACTTGTGTGCTTATTCAAGATCGTATTAACAAAGCTTCACGCAAGAATTGTTGTGGAGTCTCAGAAGAAGGAGTTACAGTTCAAAGGAGCACTTGTGTGCCTATTCAAGATAAAGAGGTTGGATGTAGTTCCAAGAAGGGTAACAATAATAATAGTTCTCCTTCTACTACTGCCCAAATTGAATCCAGTCGTATAGTTGCCAATGAAGCCAATCCCAAAGCTTCTTCCGGTCATTCTAAGGTAACTTGAACAATTGCATGAGAAAAGCAAGGAAATTACTTTATATGTTGTGATGTGTGGTTAGAAAGTGCGATGAAATTGAATGAAATTGTGATAACATGTAGGTGGTGGACGAAGTGGGTTATTATGCAGAGATCAACTTAGTTGATATCATCAACTTAGATGAAACAGCACTCTGACGGCCATAGCCCATAGCCACCACAAGGGACAACAAATAGAGAATCACGCGGTTTCTAGATCAAAGGTTTCAACACAACTTCTTGACCAATGCTCCAACCAATCATCAAACAAAATCAACACTTTCCTGCTATACGGTTTGCTGCTCTTCACTTTCTTCGTTTGCACTTTACTAGCTCTAAGCTTTTTTCTTATCGGGAAGTCTCAAACAACTGTATAATATTCTCCAGACCTCTCTCAGAGTTTAATTATGATTATTAATTAGTTAAAAATTTGGATTTTCTAAAATTTGAATTTCACTTTAAAGAATAAAGTGTGATCTTTTACAAATTATTTAAGGATAGAAGATCATATTTTATTCTCTAAAGAAAGAATAAAGTGAAATTCAAACTTTAAAAAATTCAAATCTATTAGTTAGTGTTTGTTAAATTGTATACAAAATTACAAAGAAATATGCACTCTTCATAGCGAAATAGTAAGGACCAGGATTATATTATTCATTACCTTACCAATGTTGAATGTATGAACATCATCACTAATATTAAATAACTAAAAGTATATGATTAAGCAATTGACTAGCACCTTCCTGATCAAATATGAAGATGTAGGCAGTGACATGTGGCTGATGCTGCGAGGAGGATATGGCCGTATGGTCATCGGCATGTCGTTAAATGTAGATTTGGCTCTTATATAGTTATATATGGGAAATTGCACCATCTCCACTATTACGCGTTTATTTTTGAAGGCTAGTATTTGCCCACAAAGATAACCCGCAACTTTTCATGCTTATCCCCTAATTATAAGGTGTAACACCGTTGCCGCTTATATTATACGTCACATTTATGCCCATACCATAAACGGTGTATTAATAATTAGTGATGCAACAATCAAATATAGAATATATATTAAAATAAAAAATAAATTAAATAATAAATATTTATGTATAAATATATGATAATTAATTTATTAGTTGATCTTTTATTATATACACATCATGTTACATTTCGTGTTTCGAAGAGGCAAAGCAACAAGCTTTGATCCTCATTATTCTCCATTCCGTTAAAAGCAATTTTAAAGTATTTAATAATTTATAATATTATTTTCATGCGAGATATAAAAATAACTATTGATTTTAAATGTACTAATCAATTATAAAAAAAATGAATAACTTATATTTTTTTATTAAGAAGGAGGAATAGCTTAGTTAATAGCAACTTTTATTATTTAAACAAAAATAATCATGCTAAATTCTTGTAATGGTTTAGCTTGATTCAAAATTGTTGAAAATTAAACTAAATTTATCAATAATTTATAATCAAGTTGGAGAATTCAAATTGAGTTAAAATTTTTAGAAATTGATAGAAGTTTCATAAATTAAAAGATTACTTATTTAAGATGGTAAATATTGCTAAAACATAGAAGTTTTAAGAAAGAAATCAGTGATGCTTATCAAGTATAACTCATTGTTTTAAGTTAAAGTTTGTGGCTAGAATTTATCACAATTATGTTATCATGTGGTGACATCCTTATCAAGTAGTAAAATTAAATAGGAGTAATTACCCTAATTAGTCTCAAGGATTTTAAAATTAGATGTTTTAGTTCTCAAAAAAAATTAATATATAAATTAATTTTTAAGGTTTTATTTTGACAGACAAATTAGTTCCTAATTCATTTTTCGGTAAAGTAATTACCCAAATCAGTCCCTAAAGATTTTAAAAATGGACATTTTAGTCCTAAAAAAATTAATGTACATATTAATCCCCAATATTTTTCTCTGTTAAACATAACAATGTTCCGTCTAAAAATAAAACAAAATAAAATTATTATTATTATTAATTGTACAGTAATAATACTGTACTATATTTTTGTTACATTTTTTGGACAAAAATAATAATAAATTTATTCATTATATATATATATATAGTCACTGAATAATAATAATAATAATAAAATTATTAGAGATTATTTTATAAGAAATTCAAAGTTAAAACCATTTGATATTTTTGTATTTAATATAATTAAAAGATGTACTATATAAAAAAATATGTTTGTATTAAAAAATATGTATTAAAAAAATATTTTAATTTGGATTTATATTAAATACATTTTTTTCAATACAAACATATTTTTCAAAATAATACATCTTTTAATTATATTAAATACAAAAATATCAAATAGTTTTAATTTTGAATTTCTTGTAAAATAATGTCTAATAATTTTATTTATTATTATTATTAAGTGACTATATATATATAAAAGAATCTAATGAATAAATTTATCACTATTTTTATCTAGAAAATACAAAAAATTATGGTTTAATATTATTATGTAATTAATAATAATAATAATAATAACAATAACAATAATAATAATAATAATAATAATAATAATAATAATAATAATAATAATAATAATAATAATAATAATAATAATAAAAATTTAAGGTTAAAACTATTTGATATTTTTATATTTAATATATTCAAAAGATGTGCTATTTTAAAAAATATGTTTGTATTTAAAAAATATGTATTTAATATTAATCCAAATTAAAATATTTTTTTTAATATATATTTTTTAATACAAACATATATATTTTCTTTTACATAGGACATCTTTTAATTATATTAAATACAAAAATATCAAATGATTTTAACCTTGAATTTCTTGTAAAATAATCTCTTATTATTATTATTATTATTATTGTTATTATTATTATTATTATTATTATTATTATTATTATTATTATTATTATTATTATTATTATTGAGTGAATATATATATATATATATAAGAATTTAATGAATAAATTTATCATTATTTTTGTCCAAACAATACAAAAAATACAGTACAATATTATTGAGCAATTAATAATAATAATAATAATAATAATAATAATAATAATAATAATAATAATAATAATAATAATAATAATAATTTTATTTTTGGACGGAGGACTATTATATTTAACAGAAAGAAACGTTAGGGATTGATTTGTACATTAGTTTTTCTTGGGGACTAAAATGTACGTTTTTAAAATCTTTGGGGGACTGATCTGGGTAATTACTCTGCCAGAAAATGAATTAGGGACTGATTTGTTTGCTGGAGTAAAACCTTGGGATTGATTTGTGTATTAATTTTTTTTAGGGATTAAAATGTCCGATTCTAAAATTCTTGGGGACTGATTTGAGTAATTACTCAATTAAATAGATTGCCAATTTGCTATACTAGAACTTTGCAAATATATATTGTTAACAAAAGCACTCTCTTTCCCCACAAAGGAAAACAAAAATAAAACACCCTGAGGGCCGCCTCCGCCTCAGTTTTAGATTGCGGTGATCCTTCTCTGCTTCTCGGCTCTTCTCCTCCGCCCCCTCTCCCTTAAAATCTCCTTCTAATTCACCTATTTCCCTTTTCTTTCTCCTTTCTAACCATTTATCATTCTCCTTTTTTACAGTCTCACTTTCACTTTTTTGTCAAACACACTTCTACCACTACTACTATTCTTTTTAGTCGTTCACATTGTTCTACTATTGCTCTCTTTTTTCACCAGCTTTTCTCTCCTCTTCCGTATCCTCTTTTTCAGTTTCTCTGTTTGTTTGAGTTTGCCTACTTGTTCTTTTTTCTATTTTTTTAAATATTTGAGATCTAAATTTAGATCTAAAATAATTTTTTGTGGTGTATTGTTATTTTTGTAAGTTTTTTGATATGATTTTACAAATCTGGAATGAAGATTCAACGAGAAAACTGTTCGTCTATGAAAATGTTTTCAAATTCGAAAAGCCTTTAGACTTATTTGGAGATTGTGATTTATCTCTGCTTTTTGTCTTATAAGATTCTTTGTAATCGAACTTTATGCTTCCTCTCAGACCGTAGTTTAACATAGAGTTTATCTATTTTCTTACTTAATTTCAGAACTAATGTGTAATTTGTAAGTGTTGTTTGACTATTTTTTTATTCTCCAATAAAAAAAGGAACTTTGTAGATATATTAATTGTAGTTGATTAACAATGACTTAGTGACTCAGCGGTTAAGAAAATCAACATATTCAAGTCTATAAATAGGCATCATGTGTAATAGTCCGTCATGGATCTGAACTCCATTTAAGAGTATGTTGCTCGCTAATAGGTTGGTGCATGCATAGATGGGATTCAAACCCAAAATTTGCTTAAGCAAACGAGTAAGTTGATAATTTGACCAACCCAAATTCTCTATTAAGAAAGTATAATTGAGAGTAGAGTTATATCTTATTGCTATCATGTTGCTCTTTTTTTCTAATATGTTGTTATATTATTATTGACAAAAAATTATATTGAAGTTATATTGTATTATTATAGAGATATTTATGTAAATGAGCCATCTGAACAAAATCAATTGTGAGTATTATACTTTAAAATTAGAGTAAATAGTTATGTTTGGTCATAAAAGATTCGAACGCTAATAAAACTGACTATAAAACAATAAAATTAAAGTTTGTACTTATGAAAGATCGACTTTCTACGATAAAATTATCTGAATTCTAAAAAATTACCAAATCTTCTAAATTATTCTTCTCTCACCCCTCATCATCACATTACTTTCTCTCTCTTCTTCCTCTCTCAACACAGGCTTGCTGCTTCCAATCCCCCTTCATTCCCTTTCGTTCACCACCACCACCACCAGTTGCACCTACTACTACAAGTCTACAACTACAAGTACAACACCACCACCACACACACTCTTTCACTTCAGTTACATTATTCATCAATGGCGGAACCACAAGCAACAAACTACATTTCACGAGAAAAACACGGCAAGCAGAACAAACTCCTAAGATCTATGGATCTCCATTCACGGCAAAGTCTACAACATCACTAACTAACTCCAACAACATCCAGGTGGCGCCTCCCCAATCCTCATTGCTCAACCTCGCCGGTCAAGACGTAACTTACGCATTCCTTGCTTCCACCCCAAGCATGCCTTCAACCGCCTCGAACCTCTCTTCACCGGCTCCTACCTCGCTAACCTATCTTTGAAGCTTCCAAAGACTACCGAAACCTCCTCTCCACCTTCACAAGATTGGGCCTCTTCGACCATAACCACGTCGTTCTAACTTCTCTTGTTTTCATTTTCTTTATGTTCTGTTTATGCGGTTTTCTTCGGTCAGACTGGCCTGTTTGCATTAGCTCGAGAGGTTTGATGGGAATTTTATGGATTTAGAACGGTTGAAGGTTGTGGGAAGAGTTCAAATCGAAAAAAATGGAATCTATTGCTCATCGGCTCTGAAGACATGCAAAGAAAGACCCAAAAAATAGCAGCGGTGAATAGAAGGGGATTAAAGAGGATCGGGATGACAAGCCTGTGCTGAGAGAGAAGGGAGAGAGAGAGAGAGAGAGAGAGAGAGAGAGAGAGAGAGAGTAATGTGACGATGATGATGGGTGAGGAAAAGGTAATTTGGAGGTTTTGGGTAATTTTTTAAGGAAGACAATCTTTTATGGGTACAACTTTAATTTTGTTGTTTCATAATTAATTTTGTCAGCATTCGAATCTTTCATAGTTAGAAATGGTTTTTTACTCTTTGTTGAGTTAAGAAAACAATTAACATATTGATGATGACAAACATGAGTAAATTGGGCTAATAACCCAAGTGGGATTTAATGAAATATTTTAGTGTGCAGGCCCAAAACTTGTTTTTGTTACAGCCCAAACAAATGAAACCAAAAGTTATTCAGAGCTGCTGAGAGAACATGGATCCACTAACCAAGTCCATCAGCGTTCAACCAAAAGAAATGATTTTCCAAAGCTGAGTCTCAGTATTGTTCTCATCGGGTAAACACAAGAAAGAAAGAGAGAATTTCACTTTCGGACTTAAACTCTAGAGAAGGAAGAAAGAGAAAACTAATCAAGAAAGCAATGTCCTATCAAGCTAATCAAAAAGCATGTTAAGCTAGTTCAGAGGTTAAAGGTAAATAATTTTTATTTGCATACAAGTTGATTTCTTCACATCTTCTCCTACTCTCTGCAATGGTATTTTAGGAAAGATGAAGAAAATGATGGTTGATTATCTCTGCTGTATATCAATGGCTCAAACTGTTACTTGGAGCCAAAGTATAATTTTAAGGGTTTGAATTTGGGATTGTCACTGAGCAAACAAATTTCTGCTGCTCTGCACTCCTCGGTCAAATAAGAACTAGATTTGAAATCCCTAATTTTGGAGGTTGATTGAAGAAAGAGAAGGGATGATCTCTGCTAGCCCAAGGTCCAAGAAGTTGACCTTGAGGAAACCCTAATTGAGGCTTTAATCAAGATACGAAAAGGAAAATGATTCTCATTAGAGCTCAAGGGGGGAGAGAGAGAGAGAGAGAGAGAGAGAGAGAGAGAGAGAGAGAGAGAGAGAGTAAAGAGTAAAGAGTGAATCCTCACTACTGAGTTTGAAGTCTTGGAAGTATTGCACCTACACTAATAAAAAGAGCACTATGCCAAGATGAAGAACAAGGTTATGAGTTCAGATGTTGGGTTCAGTACATAGAGTCAAGGCTGTGAATTGTCATCTCCTTCATGTTTTACTATTTTGTACTTCAGTTTCAATGTATATCTTTCTTAGTTTTCTTTGAGAGTTAAAAGGCAAGAAAGAGAGGCATTGAAAAAAGCCACAGAGAGAAAAAGGCTGAGAAAAACACTTGAGAGAAAAGTCAAGAGTGATTTTAGATTTTTTTGCTTGTATTTTCTATTTTGTGTCATACGCCTGAAAGGTATCCCTTGCTAAGTTGGGTAAGCACTTAGTGTGATGAGTCTAGGTAATTGCATAGCCAAGTCAAGTTTATGTTGAAGCTTGTGTGCCCAGATAAGATTACGTTGAGTCCTATAGAATTGGTGTATGTAATACTTGGATTGATAGTGAAAATTCTACAAACATTGTGGTAGAGACTGGATGTAGGTTGCATTGCACAAGGCAACTAAACCAAGATATATGATTGTGTCATTCTCTTTTTCTCTACTCAACTCTTTTTTCTGATTTTATGAGACAAAACATAATTGTCTCCTGCATAATCTGCTGTGCAGACTAAATAAAAGCAAAGTAATTATTTCAGGTTTTAAGTCTTACTTAATCAAAGTTAAAGAAGACCTTAGATTCAACCCCCTTCTCTAAGTCTTACTTAATATGATTTTTTACATCTTCGCTATGGAAAAAAACTATTTAGATATACCAAATAATATGTAACATATTACTACCTGTATAAGTTAAGGCACAAAGACAGGATTTAATTAAGGTGATTGAAATTTTCACCAAACAGAATATGACCTCAATCGAATAAAAAAAGGTACTCGATTTTGCATTAATTAGCTAGTCGAAGAAATAACATACTCATTCATTATTCATGTTTCATTATATTTTTTAAATAATATATAGAAAACATATATCCTGTGTATAAAAATGTGAATATTAGTAATTTTATTAATAAACCTTTTTTAAACTATTACTAATTTCAATTTTAATAGAAAATATGAGAAAATAATTTCGCTTGCCATAAATAATATATTAAAACTGTTAGTATATTATCTTCTATATGGTTAATTGAATTTATCAATGATTTTTTCGTATAAATCGTTATTACCCAGTTTTTAATAACTACTTAATATACAAAATTTGAAATTGGAAATTGTTATCACTAATTCAATTAACTGGTTAATTGAGTAATAATTGTCAAATTATTAGGTGCAAAATGATTGATTTACTCAATAGATTTTCATATATTATTTATATATCAAGTAATAATTTGAAATTATATTATTTATCCAGTTAATAATACTATTATTAATAATTATTTTTTGCATTGATTATTAAATCAATTATTAAATAATTATTTTTGTTAAGATAATTATTTATTAATCATTTCAAATTATATTTTGTTAAGATATAATTATTTAGATTATTACTCATGGCACGGGTATAATTTCATTTTATATCAATTAATCAATTATAATTATATGACACTGGTGTAATTTCAATTTTATCCTCCGATTATTGGCAAATAAATTTTATTCCAATTATAAATAAAATATGTTTTTATTGGAAAATAAATTGTCTTTAGGTCAACGATTTAATATATGTGTAGGTTTATTTTTTGTCAAATATAATGAAAATACAAATAAAGAAATAAAGGATAAAAATAAACTTAATAATATCTGACACTACTTCATTTTATTAAATTATTTAAAAATAGCACTTATACAAAAATAATCGTAATATATAAATTGAGAAAATAATTTAAAATTCTATAATTATAATTTAATCAAATACTAATAGTAAAACTAAATTACCTAAACAATATTGAACCTATTCTAGTCCTTAGTCATGTATAGTATAGAATCATTCTTGTAACGACAACCAACTGAAATAACATCGTAAGTTTTAATATTTAGAATTTGTGCAAAATTAGACCATTCTCTTGTTAGATAAGCTTCATCATCTGCTATCCATGCAATGCGGCAAGGTATAGAATTGCCACACTGAGAAACCAAACTAACTCTTATTCCCCTCCATGGCATTGCATGCATGCAAAAGAAAGCTGGTAATTTCTGAAAAAAATCAAAATATGTTAAAAAATTATTCTAACAATGAACAGCTTAAACTAAGAAAATTTAAATATATTACCAATCGTTGAAATTGCATATCTGAATTTGTCACAAATTTAGCAAAACTGAACTGAAACTGAGGGAATTCAATTTCATTATGTGCTCCACTTCGAAGATTTTCAGTTAGACGTAAAAATCATGGAGGGGATAGAACTTGAACTTGCCCTAAAAAGTTCTGTGGATGCAATTCCTCAATCAAAAATCGAGCTCCTCCTAAGAAATCTAACTTTAACCACATTCCATTGGGTTGGTCATAATAGGTGAGTAGATCCAATGTAAGACCCGGTTAATTAACGGCTAATTAACCCATAAATGAGAATTTATTCTAGAAAGCCCAAAATGTGATTTTTATGGCTAAATGTGATAGAGGAGGTTGAGACAAGAATTTCGGTACCAATTTTATAGAATTCGGACCTAGATTGGACCGAACGAACCAAACCGGACCAACCGGACCCAAAGTGGGCCCTTGGCACAACTAAACTAAACCAAAACCCTAGTTTTCAGCACTCTCTCTCCTCATTTGTTACACACACACACGCTGAAATGGAGTGAGGGAGGAGAAGAATACTCTCTCAAACTTCAATCTCTCACTTGATCTTCAAACCACCATAACTTTTGATCTAGAGCTCCGATTGCCGCACCGTTTGCGGCCACGCGTTCACCGCGTAGAGCTCTATAAAACTAATACAATCAATCTTGAAGTAAGCTATGTTTTTCTCTTCGAATTTCCAGCCTTGTTTTCGAGTTTCATGAGCAAAAATATTGAGATTTTGGGCTCTTTGATGTTATAGGACCCAACTCTCTTGAAGGAGAAGGTTAATCTTGTCTCCTTGAATCTTGGGTGTGGTAAGATTCTCAACCTTAGTGTAATTTGTTGTTCTATGATGTTTGGGTGTTGAGATGTTGTGTATGGGTATGACGATTATGGCTTAGGTTGTGTATGTGTGAATATTAGAGCTTGATTGGTGACTTTGAAAAGCTTGAAAAGGGCTTTGGTGGTGAAAAATATGTTCTTAGAGGTGTTGAGGCCTTGAGAGCTTGAGGAAAAGTGGTTTAGAAGTGCTCTGGTTGGGCTTGGGAAATCGGCTAAGGTATGGTTTTAGTTTCCCGTATCTAATATGTAATGTGGTAGGAAATACTTAGGCTAGAGGCCCTAAGATAGGCATTGAATTGTTGGTGTTGTTGAATGGTTGATATATATATGATGTGGTCATATATGTGATGATGATTATTGATGCCTTGATGGTATGATGTATGAGAAATATGTATGTTGTGATATATGTTTGATGATTGGTTATAGTTGAATTGTGGATTGAACCATGTTGATGGTGAGTATGATATTGATTGTATACAATAATAATTTATTGGAATTGGTGTTGTTGAAAATTGGCATGAGGAAGAGTATGTGATATGTCAATGTGTTTGGGTTTGAGCCACTTGGGTGAAATGGGTTAAAATGATGGGATAGTAATTTTGTGATTTGTGATAAAGTGTCAATGTGTGAGTTGAGGAGGCTTGATGTTAACTTTAACATATTTTTATTGATTTCAAAGAAAAGGGATGAAATTGGCATGTTTTGATTGATTTTGAAAAGACTTGAAAATGGCTTGTTTTGAAAATGGTACTTTGTGATTTTGTATAAAAATATGGTTTTTGGGCAAACTTTGACGGGACATAACTTGGACTACGGATCTCTGTTTTGTGCCAAATCTATTTAGAAATGAAATTGGATCCGGGATGTCCATTCCATTCGAAGAACGAGTGAAAAACGATTTAAAATGAGAAAGTTATGTCCGTTGGAAGATTGGGGTTTGAATCCGTGAATTCTACAGCTTTTAACTTAGAAAAATTTTAGCAGAATGGCCCCCCGCGCGTAGGTGCACTTGGCGCGTACGCGCCGTTCTTCCAGAAAGCGCCATCCACGCATGCGTGTGATGTGCGCGGGCGCGCTGAATGTGCTGCACCCAATGCCCAGCCATTTTCCAGAGAGTTGTGCCAGAACTGTGTCATTTTTGTGCCTGGGGCACGAGAGCACCCATGCGTACGCGTCGTCAACCACGCGTACGCGTCGTCAACCACACGTACGCGTCGATTGGCTAATTTTCAATCCACGCGTTAGCGTGCATGACGCATACGCGTCGATGGATTTTGTGGCCATCCACGCGTGCGCGTGGAGTGCGCGTACGCGTGGCCCTGTTTTCATCCCAAAGTTGATTTTTGAGTTTTAAAAGCCAAATCTCATACTTCTAAGCCTCTGATCTCACCACTTATGTCTTAAATCATTATGATATGCCTAGCAATTAGAAAATGAGCTAGGGGATGTGGTAACTTACAAGTGAAGCAAGGAAAAAATGAATGATCAATGAGGATCAAAGATGATTATGTGAGAGGCGGAGGATGGCGATGGAAGTGCTTGTTATGCCATGGGCCAAAAGGCCGTAATTGTTAATGAAATGGCTGGTTATGGATTTAACCGTGAGTCGGATGGCTGGATTATTACCGTGTTACGGCGGAGCCATGATTATGGCTAAGAATAAATGCATATATGCTGTTGAATGAATTGTGAATGTTGCACTTCCATTATCGGAGATGAGAGTTTTCCTGGGAGAAAGCAGTGGCTAGCCATCACGTGCTCCAGGTTGAGACGTGAAGCTCTTTTGACCCTATGTCGTCAGGGTGGCCGGGCACTGTGAAAGCCCCGGATGAGCTCACCCCCATAAATATTCACCAGTGAGGGTGATGGATATGGATCATGATTATGATCAAGTTTATATTGAGTATAACTCGAGTTGGGGAGACACGACAAAGGGACAGTCCAATTGTTAACTACCAGGACTTGTCGGGTTGGCTCTATAACTGACAGATGATATCATCAGCCACTAGGGACAGACATTCATCATATGCATACTATATGAATTGTCTGAGATTACCTATTTGACTGCATATTACTTGCTAATTGTCTAAATGCCTTATCTGTTCCTATTTGTATATCTCTTGTTTGATATAACTATGTTTGCTACATTATACTCTTGATGGTGGTTGGGAGGTTTGAAGGAATTGGAAAGGGAAGTATTAGTTAGACTGAAGAATCTTTAGTCAGATGCCCTTATATGGTTTAGCTTGTTTATAAGCTTTGATATTATCTGGAGGAAGTTCTAGGATTGCCTTCGCCTTTCCTCTATTATTATGTATTATATATGTGGAAGCTGTTACCATGCTGGGAACCTCTGATTCTCACCCATGCGGATTTTGTGGTTTTCAGATGCAGGACGTGAGGTTTCTCGCTGAGGCCTGCTGGAGACTTCTGGATTAGCGAAGATCCTTTGTTCTTGGGGACTCTGTTTAGTTTATATGTTTTGCTTAGATACTTTTATCTCCATTAAATAATACAAACTGTGATGACTCCTCTTATGGGAGATTTTGGAGAATAGGTTTTATGTGTTTGTGTCCCTTTGGGTTTCCTTTGGGGTTTTCCTTATTTTATCATATGTATATATTGCTATGCTCGAACCGGTTATCTTCGCAGCCGGATTTTGAGTCTTGATATTCCTGTTTTTGATACTCCTTTGTATATATATAATCTCGCGTTGGTTATCCTTGTTTGTTACGTTATCGATTGGAGTGTTGCGCTTTCGAGTTGCGATTTTTGTTTACCCCTTTTTCTATAAAGGCTCCTAGTTATAATCAATCATTCATACTACTATACGTACTAAATTTTTATTTTAGAGGTCGTAATACCTTGCCATCTCTGAATTATGACTTAAGCATAAGACTCCGTATGGTAGGGTGTTACATCCAACCATCCTTCGGTAAAGTAGAGACTATTGCCTCTTCTTTGAACGCTTACATTCATGTAGTTAGAACTCGAATCAATGAAGACAACTCGATGAGGTATTTCATGGATGTGATGCATTGTAAATGATTGTGGCAAAAGACAATCAAACTGGAACATTAGACGATAAGAATAACTTAGAGTAACAACAAATAAAAAATTATCAAAAGAATAATATAATAGAATGAGTATATGAAAAATATTATAAAAAGTTATAAATTGTACCTTAAAAGAATCAACTTCAATAAAAAAAGAACAATACATTCTTATTCTATGTAGTAGTAAAAAAATACTAAATATAAAATTATAAATTGACTCTCAAATTTAGATTCATGTACCACAGGAAAATACTATATATAGACTTTAGTAAAACAAAAATAAATATGTAAATTACCTATTATTAAGGTAATTTTTTAATAATGTATTAAATATTGATTTGATACAATTATAATGAATATATGTTCCTAAATTAGTATAATTATATATTAATTTCATCATATCACGGGTAACAAAGATTTTTTATTATTAGTATTACTATTATTGATATTATTATTATTAAAATGAATAAAAGTATTTTTAATTGATAATTGATAAGTAGTTTAATAGTGCATTAAATTTTGATTTGATACAATTATAATGAAGATATGTTTCTAAATTAGTATAATTATATATTATTCATTAAATATTAAATACAAAATAATTATATTAAAGATATTTTTATAAAATAATTTAGAAAAATTATTTGATATATGTGAATTGAGTAACAAAGATTTTTTTTATTATTATTACTATTATTGATATTATTATTATCATTAAAATTATTAAAAGTATTTTTAATTGATAATTGATAAGTAATTTAATAGTGCATTAAATATTGATTTGATATAATTATATATAATAAAGATATGTTGCTAAATTAGTATAATTATATATTATTCATTTAGTATTAATTATAATATAATTACAATAAAATAATTTAGAATAGAAAAAAAATTATTCGTTTTGGAGGGAAAACGGAGGTATGAGAGATCGACATGTCACCTTTAGTAGTTGGGGGAAAACCCAGTTTTAGTATATTAAGTAGATAAATTTTATAGGTGGGACCAAGAGAAAATATGAGGGAGAAATCATCACACTTTACCTTTTAGAGTGAAAATTCAAAATTTAGAAGATTTAAATTTATTATTATTGGTCAACACTATGGGTTTTAGGCCAACAGTAAGTAACAAATGATGGGCCCAAAAGAAAGGCCCAATTTTAAGCACCATCTAGTTGAATAGTTTGGGCTGGTTGTATCTCGCCAGTGTCTATATAATACTTATTTGACAAAAATGAAAAAATCAGGACTTTTGTGTGATACGTTATCACTTATCACTTGAGTTATGGAATAATTATTAACTTAGAGAAATTTAAAATGTTTGATGAAAAAACAAATAGTCATAATGTAATCTTTTAGGATCATTATAACGTTTAACTTATGTTAGTGTGCAGTATAATATTTCATTTTATTTTTTGCTTGCAATATTCAACTTAAAGCCATTAAAAATAGGATAAACGGATAATTTGTGTGGTTTTACCTTTTGATAAAAAAAACTCACAATAAATTAAACAAATTTTGCCTTCTAATATGCATATATAAGATTTATGAAGAAGAGTAATTATGAGCATAGAAAAAAACAAAGCAATTTTTATAAATTTTGAATATGTATTACAGAAAAAAAAAAAGGAAAGTTACTTATTATAAACATAGCACTCTCCAAGATAACTAAGAAAAGTATCAAACTATTAATTATAAACAGAAACTTATTTAGAGATATTTATTAACTAAAAGTAATTGATTAATATACTTTCTATATTCTCCCACAAATTCAGAGTAGTTTATTGTACAATTTGAGTTTGTTCTTAAATTTGTCAAACAACATAATGAATAAGGGTTTAGTAAAAACATCAGCTACTTGTTTATTAGATGGTATATGAATAAATGACTGAAATTAAACCCTTCATTACAATTTCTCTAACAAAATATAAGTCCAGGTGAAAGTGTTTTGTTTGCTGATGTAGAATAGGATTGTATGCAAATAATACTGATGATATATTATTGCAAAAATTTTTTGGTGAGGTGAGACAGGTCTATTGCATTTTAAAGGGTAAATTCTAAATCCAAGTTAATTCTGTAAGAACTTTCTATTGATTGAAGCTTGCTTCGTACATTTCTATAAAACTAGATTATGACCACAGTAGATGTAATAATTTATTGTAGACCTCCTATTATCAAGGTTCGAAGCCTAACATGGATCATTTAGATTATTATTAAAAGAAGACTTTAAATTTTTTTTAATAAATATATAACAAAAGTAAAGTTTAATTTTGATACACTAACAATATAAAATATTTTACATTATTATCTAAAAGTATTTATTTTTACTAATGTAGTATTACGTAATTAAATATATATAAAAGTGTAAAACTGTTTTACACTAATAGAAAATCAAAATCAAATCCAACAAAGATGATAAAAACTTAAACTTTATATTTGTTAGTGTAAACTATTATTTTTAACGAAAAAAGACTTAATTGTTGTCAATTCAAGAATATAAACTAACTTGATACAAATTAAATATTTAGTTAGTTTGGCAAAACTATTCAAAATCACTAATTTGTTAGGTAATTTTGTCAAATATTTTGACAGTTTTGTAATATTATTGTAATTTTTAATAAGCATTAAGTTAATTTAAATCTTTTATGATTAGAATTGTCTACATTCAATTTTTTTCATAATAAAAGAAATAATTTACTGTATTTTTATGAAAACTATTTCAATTAATAAATTAATACATCTAAACAGCTAATTTGGGTTAGTCGAGTGGTTAACTCACTCGTTTGCTTAAGGCTTAATTTGATAATTTTTTTTGAAAGACATAAACACCTAAGGAGCTTTTTAAAATTGGCTTGTATTTATCAAAATTAAAAAATCTAATATAACCTCATCTATTAATCAATATCCAAATTTAGTTTTTATATTAATGTCTATTATAGTATTTTTAAATTTTAAAAATTATTTTATCAAACGTATTGTTATTACTTGTACATGTTGAAATTCATTTTTAATTTAATTTATCAAACATAGATACTATAATTTTTTAAAAACTATCTTTCTATTTTTTTCTTATCAGAAAAAAACTATCTTTCAAAAGCTAGTTTTTATAAACTACAAGTGTAATTATCCGTGCCATGCACATGATAAGATTGAAATTATAATTTTAAATTATTTTTTAAAATTAATTTAAATTATAATAATTTGATTAATAAAAAAAATATGTTATGCATTATTTTTTAAAAAATTTAGTATTAATTGGATTAACTCTGAAATAGTTATTAATCGATTTTAATAATCTACTTTGTTCAATAAATCAGACATATATACTGAATGCGATCATAAATAATATAGTAATAGTTAAATCTACCAACAAACATATTGGTTATTATCACACTCTAAAACAAATTAAATATAAAGACTATTAGCACTCACTTATAAATCTATAAAATCGCACTGTCTTTAATTTGTGCAAGGATTTATTTATCAAATAAACTTAAAATATAAACAAAAAATATTTATAAAATGTACCTAGCATCACTTGAAAGAATCATCGAAAATAATCAACTTACCTTATCATCCATAAGAACTATTTCTATGTAAGTCGTGTTGTTCTTGTCAAATTTGAGTGAGACTTTTCATAACCTTATAATTCTTGTCTTTATTTTTCAAACTTTTTCATTACATAATCTATCATAGGTAATATTGTTGATAGAATCGTAGTTAGTATCCCTTAGGTATAAAAAATAATAAACAGAAGAAGTTCTATGTCTGAAGTACGAATTTTCTAGATGATAAATAATTGTAACAATTCACTATTAATCCTTGTATATATATATATATGTGAATTATACACTGTAATAATTAATAAATATTTTCAATGGAGATACTTACTAAATATATATGTTATCGACATTAATTATATGTCAATATTTTTAGGAAAGAGCTAAAAGATGAGATATATAAATATATAATATTATTGCTATATATAGGAAGCATACATAAATTGCTATATTTTTTATTATATTATACAACTTAAAATTATATTATCATGTTATTATTAATCCTAGATACTTGCTATAATTATATCAAATTTAATTATGAATCTAAATAAATAAAATAGATAATATTCAATATTATTTTTTTCTTTTTTACATTCAATATTACTGTAAATATAAAAAGTAAAATAATTAATAAAAAAATATGAGCAGAAAATAAAATATATTAATTAAAATTCAATTTGTTATCTGATTAATCTTATGTCCATATGATATAATTTTACAAAAATGTTATGAATCACAACCTTTTTTATTCTACAAGAAAGAAAAACACTATATGTAGCCTTTAGTAATACAAAAAATAATTATAAAAATTAATTATTGATATTGATATTAATCATAATTGATTATTAATACTCTAATTTTTTAAAATATATTTTACCTTTCTAAAATATAATGCATGTACCGTGTAGACTTTATTATTATTATTATTATTATTATTATTATTATTATTATTATTATTATTATTATTATTATCCACTGATTGATATTAAATTAAATGAGTCACTATTAATGTGTACATCAATTATCTCCTAATAAAATTATTGGATTTGAATGAGAATTAGAACTATATCAATTGATATAATTAGAATGATTAAAAATATCGATGATTTATAAATAGTTTAATAACACATTAAATATTAATTTGATATAATTATAATGAAGATATTTTCTTAAATTAATATAATTATGCATTATTCATGAGCTAATTGTAATATAATTAGAATAAATTTATTTGAGAAAAAAAATTCATGTATAATTTTCAGAAATTATAATAATTTTTTTATTTATATATACATATATATTAATTTTGTTAAATAATTATATATATATAAATAATTATATACATATACATAAATAAAAAAATATATGAATTATATTTTGTTACTCCATGTTACCGGCTATTAATAACATTTAAATCACATGTATTAATTTTTTTGTTATAATTATTTCATTTTATATATATGATTATTTTTTATTCTACAATCGTGCAATAATATTTTCATGATATTATTGCTATATATGAAGCAGCTTTATATTACTATAATTATATCAAATTTAATTATAACTGTAAATAAATAAAATAGAAAACAATCAAAACTAATTTTTTTATAGTCAAAATTTACTGTAAATATAAAAAATAAAATCATTAATGGTTAAAAATTTGAGTAGAAAATAAAAATTCATAAGCTAAATTCAATTTGTTAACTAATTAATTTTATATCCATATAATATTATTATTATTATATATTGATTAAAACTGTGAATACATACTAATAAAATTATTACATACGAATGAGAATGAGAATTATAACTATATCAATTATATCAATTATATAAATTCGAAATTATTATTATTATTGAGTAATGATGATAATTCATGTGATAATGAATATTACCTATAAAACATCTAAAATTAAATAATATTCAAGTATAATTATGTGACAATTATAATTCAAAAATTACTATATATAAAGTCACGTGAATTATTATTATAATTGATATAATAATTGCTATAATTATTATATATTCTCAATCTTATCAGTTGTATCAGTTTAACTATATCAATTATATTCAAATTAGTAGTCAATTATTTTTATGAAAATTCTTGCTATAATTAGGTTATACTTATGAGATTATCTTGTATTAATCGTTATAATTAATTTAATAAAGATATTTATTAAATATATATGTTATCTATATTAATTATATGTCAATATTTGTAAGAATGAGTTTAAAAAAGTGATATATAAATATATAATATTATTGTTATATAAAAAATAAATTTAAATAATATATTAAATATTAATTTGATATAATTATAATAAAAATATTTTTCTAAAATAATATAATCATATATTATTCATGAGCTAATTATAATGTAATTAAATGTTTAATATTATTCTATATTATTTATTTACCGTCATGATTTGATTTGATTGTTTTCTAGTTTATTTACTTACATAAATGATTAAAATATATAACATAATTATCGTAATTATTATAATTTTATGATATAATTATAATTAACATATTTGATCATAATTAAATATTGATTTGATATAATTATAATGAAAAACTTTTCCTAAAATAATATAATTATACATTAATTATGAACTAATTATAATACAATTAAAGATATTATTATATCATAATGTTTACTTACTATATTAATATAATATTAAAAGATACATGTTTCATAATTTTTTATAGATAAAATCGGTTTTTATTGGCAACTAAATTGTGTTTAGGTCAACAAAAATTATATGTTTAGGTAGAAATTTTTTGTCAAATATAATGAAATACAAATAAAAAAATAAAGGATAAAAATAAACTTAAATAATATATTTGATACCACTTCATTTTATTAATTATTAAATTATTTAAAAATAGTACATCCTCGAAAATACTCATAATATATAAATTGAGGCAATAATTTAAAATTTTCTAATTATAATTTAATTAAATACTAATATTAAAACCAAATTACTTAAACAATATTGAATCTATTCTAGTTCTTAGTCACGTATAGTATAGAGTCATTCTCATAACAATAACCAACTGAAATAACATCGCAAATATCAACATTTAGATTTCGTGCAAATTCAAACCATTCTCTTGTTAAATAAGCTTCATCATCCGCTATCCATACAATGCGGCAAGGTATAGAATTGCCACACCGAGAAACCAAACTAACCCTTGTTCCTCTCAATGGCATTGCATGCATGCAAAAGAAAGCCGGTAATTTCTGAAAAAAAATCACAATATGTTATAAAATTATTCTAATAATGAACAACTTAAAATAAGAAAATTTAAATAGATTACCAATCGTTGAAATTACATATCCGAATTTGTCACGAATTTAGCAAAACTGAACTTAAACTAAGGGAATTCAATCTCATTATGTGCTCCACTTCGAAGATTTTTGGGCAGACGTAAAAAGCATGGAGGGGATGGAACTTGAACTTGCCCTATAAAGTTCCGTGGATGCAATTCCTCAATCAAAAATCGAGCTCCTCCCAAGAAAGCTAACTTTAACCACATTCCATTAGGTTGGTCATAATAGGTGAGTAGATCCAACCATCCTTCCGTAAAGTAGAGATTATTGTCCCTTCTTTGAACGCTTACATCCATGTAGTTGGAACCTGAATCAGTGAAGACAACTCGATGAGGTATTTCATGGATGTGATGCATTGTAAACGATTGTGGTAAAAGATAATTGAAATGGAATATTAGACGATAAGAATAACTTAGAGTAACCACAATTAATAAATTATTAAAAGAATAATATAATAGAATGAGTATATGAAAAATATTATAAAAAATTATAAATTGTACCTTAAAAGGATCAACTTCAATAAAAAACGAAGAATACATTCTTATTCTATGAAGTAGTAAAAAAATACTAAATATAAAATTATGAGCTGACTCTCAAATTTATATTCATGTACCACAAAAAAATACTATTTATAGACCTTAGTAAAACAAAAAATAAATATGTAAATTACTTATTATTAAGGAAAATTTTTATTATGTACAGTAATTACGCATTATAATTGATAAGTAGTTTAATAGTACATTAAATATTAATTTGATACAATTATAATGAAGATATGTTTCTAAATTAATATAATTATATATCATTCATTAAATATTAATTATAATATAATAATATAATTATAATAAAGGTATTTTTTATAAAATAATTTAGAATATATGAAAATTTTCATTCGTTTTGGAGAAAAAACGGGCTCACGAGAGATCGACACGTCACCCTTATTAGTTGGGGGAAAACTCAATTTTAGTATATTAAATAGATGTTAAATAAATTTGATTGTCTCATATCCTGACAAAATAAAAATATTTTTGTAGCGTTGACCTGGACCAAAAATAGTTTTTGGTCAAGAACCTGATGTAGATTTGATTGGTTTAGCTTGATTTCTTATAAGTATGTGTTAGTAGTTGTAATAGTAGACTGATATAATTATGAATAGTGGAGAAGTTGGTGAACTTAGTTTTTATTTGTAGTAGGTTAAGGCTATGTGGAGTCTAGCATTGGAAAAGAGAAAAATGCATTTTAGATTTTTTGAATGTTTATTTTTTGTTTTTGGTTTTTTTTTCGAGATAGATGTAATTTCACAACCTAAATCCACGTTTATGTGAAATTAAAAATTTTAGCTTATGTAAAATTTTTTAGTTGATTGAATTTTTTTTTACCAACTTTATTGTTTTTTTTTTTGCAATCTCATTATTACTCAAATCTGTTATATATATAATTATATTTTTAATAGAATTTTTATTTTTTTATTTATATGAGTTTTTTTATTCTATTTTTTATTGTATGTTAATTTTGTTTTATGTAAGACTTATTTTTTTGTTCGATTTTATTAAAATTTGTAAGTATAATTCTGTTATACTATATTTATTATTATAATTTTGTTATAATATGAATTATTGATTCTATTAAAAAAACAAAATAAATAAAAAAATTAATTATAAATAATATTAAAATTATAAATAGTAAAAATTTATCGTAAAAAATAATGCTAAATAAAAATACTAAAAATAATAAAAAATGATGAATAATATAATTTAATAAAATATATTTTGATATATTATTCATATATGATTTTTTTATATGAAGTGTATTTCTTAAATTACTTTATGCTATTTTTAATTTAATAAATAAATATTAATTTTTATTATAAAATTAATTAATAAAATTTATTTTAATATCTAAATTAAAATAATAAGATAAAATAAAATAAATTAATTATTTAAATTAATATTTTTTATTTAAAAGTAATTTTTAATAATATAATCCAAATAACATTTTATTTATTATGATCTATTTTAATATAAAAGTCGTCAAATATAAGTCATATTAACACCAATTTATTTTTAATTAAAATTAATTTTACAAAAAATAATTTTATGTAAACTTCCGTTAACAAAATTCAATCCAAAATTAGGGTATAAGATTTAAAATTTAGAATTTAGAAGCTACAATTTAGGATTTAACAATAATAATATTTAAATTAATCATAATATATTTAATTTACAACAAAATAAAATATGATGACAAAATATATTGACCTTTTCAATTAAATATGTAAGATTATGATGATCATCTTTTTCATTAAGATTTTTTTTGAGCCAGTGACATTATCAAAATAGGAGTCATATCATTATAATGTAAATTCATTCAAAATATAATACAAAAAAATAATGTAATTTTAAATTAGTGGTAGGTAAACGGTAGTTTTGCTAACTGCAATTAGAGGTGTATATGGAACTGGTTAAAATTGAATTCATCTTAATTCAAATTCAATCTTAAATAATGATTGGATCTATTTTTTAAATTCTTATTCAACCCTAAATTCGGTAAAATTACACTACTATCGGGCCACACTAAGACCTAGTTTCAATCGGGTGAAGTCCGAATCATGATAAATTTTATGTCAAAAAATTATGATGTACTCATTTATAAAGAAAAAAAATACTTATTATAAAGAAGTTGATAACTATACTTAAATTTGAATTTGTCTGTAAATTCTAATTTCATGTTTCTTTGATCTATTTCCTAATTCAACAAATATGATTAAAAACAAAATAATAAACTTATAATTAATATAACATAATATTGAAATTAATTTAAAACATATATACATTTTTTAGTCCTCTAGGTTGCACATGGACCGGATGAAGTCGGATACGTCTTGATCTAGAACCGACCCTATAATGATTAAGCCTATATTTGAGATCCTTACTCGAGTCTAAATCCAGTAAAATCACACCAAATTAATTCTAAAATATTTGAGTCGAAACTAAATCTTTGGATCGGGTCGAATCGTGTGCATTCTAACTGCAATGATCAATTAGAAATGGTAAATAATGAACATACTATTTGATTGATCATTGCAGATAGCATTTCATTTTTTTTATAAGATCTTAAAAGCTTAAAAATTATTAAAAAATAAAAATACAAAATAAGTATTAAAAAATAAGATGTTATTTTTTATTTTCACTTATTTTTTTATTAAATTCCAAACACTTCAATAATTTATCTTATATATACGGTGGAGGGGATCAAGAGACACATATAGAAAGGTTACAAATCTTATTAGTTATTACTCTTTTATTTCATAATTGTTTTCTTTTTGAAATCCTTTAGGATTATTCTCCACATACAAGCACTTTTTCATACAAGTCATACAAGTCATTTATACTCACGTCGTTTTCACGTTTTTTTTTCTTTTTTCTTTTTCTTCTTTCTCCGCGCTTCCTCTTTGATGGTTTCAGTGGCTAAGAGAAGGGGAGGTTGAATCTTAGCCCCCTTTTTTGCTTGATTGCACTTGCTGACTTGTTGGACCAATTCTGAAAACTTTTAGTCTTTTTATCTCATCACTGCACACGAGACTTTTTCTTTTGTCTCGTCCTTATCCACGAGACTTTTCTTTTTGTATCGTCCTTAGCCACGAGACTTTTCTTTTTGTCTCGTCACTTGGCACGAGATAATTTTGGATTTTGCTCCTGTGAAGTAGAAACAGAAATGGAGTAGAAAGGAGAAGAAGATTACACCAGATATATCCTGGTTCAGCTGCTATGTGCAGTGCAGCCTAAATCCAGTCTCCATCACAAACATGATGGAATTTCACTATAATCAATCTGATTACAACTTGTAAAGTGCTAACCCAACTTACAAGGAGATTCCCACAAAATTAAGAAACACAACATAGATGAACAAAGGAACTCTAAGACATCTATGGCTTTTTCTTTTAATTTTGCACTCTCTGCCTTTTTCCGCTCTATGGCTTTTTCATACAAACCTCACTGTTTTCCTTTTTTCCATGAGACTCAAGACATGACAAAATTAAACAGAAAAATTACAAAACATAATACATTGAAGGAGAAGAGAAAACTGTTAGCTCAGGTAGCTCTGAGAACTCTGTGCCTTGCACTCTCAAATTTTTTCTCCTTGCTTCAAACAGTGGCTGTGCTCTCTTATTATAGAAGAGGGAAGCTTCCACTATTGAGGCCAAAAACCGAGCCAACTTCTTCCTCCTTCAACACTGAACCGGTTCGGCCACATAGAGAGAAAAGAGATAACCATGCAAAATCCAACATGCAATTACCTCTAGTCCTTTCTTGATCATCATTCCTCATCAATCCGAGCTCTCCATTCTTGGCTTGCTCTCCAAGATGAATTTCTGGCCCTTGATGCTTCATGATGATGATGACTTCATCTGCTTCAATCTCTGCCTCAACCATCACTTCGCCACTCTAGCTACTTCCTGTGGTGGTTGAGCAGAATCAAAGACAAGCCATGCTTCAAGAATCTCCCTGGCTGGCCGAATCTTCATCCTCCTTTTTGAGCATGAAAAGCTCGAGATTACCTCACCAAATCTAACCACATTTGGTGAAAATCTCAGCCACTACATACCTTTCTTTTTCTTTTTCGTGCCATCAACTCAATGGTCTTTAGGCTTGCTTTTCCTTCCTTTCGGTAGCTCCAAGTAGCTTCCATGGTTTCCTAGACAAGGACCGAAAAAGAAGAAAGAAAGAGATGAGAGAGAAGAGAGAATATGAAGAAAAGCAATTCAAAGTGATTAAACAAATTAATTGAAAATAACTTGCTTTTACTTCCCCGGGTGGCGTGTAACATTTATGCTTTCAATCAAATCAATGACACAATCTGTCTCATAGTTCCCATGCCTTAACTTCTCTTAATAAATTTTGAGTTCCATTTCATGCTTAGAGAATAGATCCGTTGAAAGCCTTAGCAAATGTTAACATTTGCTTTCCTGATGGATTGGTTTCAGATCATGCATGAGAACCAACCATGGGCTTGTAGCATTAAAACTTATTCTTGGCCCAATATAACAACTAGCTTTAGCCACAAGCTGAGCTAATAATAAAACAGTTGGGCTTGTTAATTTTTCTTTTGTTTTGGCCCAAAATTATTTCAGCCAAACTCATCATTTATACTTGCATTAGTCAAGGCTGAGTATAATTGGGCT
This sequence comes from Arachis hypogaea, assembly GCF_003086295.3. Taxonomy (NCBI): domain Eukaryota; kingdom Viridiplantae; phylum Streptophyta; class Magnoliopsida; order Fabales; family Fabaceae; genus Arachis; species Arachis hypogaea. The sequence continues at coordinate 87,917,250 of NC_092040.1, forward strand.
TGCATCAGGATTTTATTTTCGGCCCAATATTAAATCTGCACAACAAAATTATTAATTAAGTAAATATGAATTAAGATCAAATTAATAATTTTGTAATTAAATATTTTAATAATGTTTATTCATCATCAAAATTAAATAAGAGTTTTTCAAACTCATCAATCTCCCCCTTGATGACAAACATTATTAAAATTGAAATGGAAAGAAATTTAGAGATTGAGTAAAGAATACTCCCTTTGAATTTGAATTTCTCCCCCTTTCTAAATGTCACATGGCTCCCCCTTAATGTATGCTATTTTACCAAGGGAAGTACTAACCTGTAACATTTGAATCAAGCTTCAAGTAACAATGTTATTTAGCATATATATTCATGATGCTAAATGCTTGATTTATGAGCAGTTTTAAATTGATAATCAAAACTCATTTGATATCATAAACTGATTTTCTGCTCAAACACACAAAATAATCAAACAGAAATAATTTTTGCTATTCAAATTGGTTAAAAAAATATTTTCCAACAAGTTAGAGCAATCATAGGTATGGTAGGAAAAATTTTTTCAAGCAAGATATAATCTTTCCAAATACAGCAACTATTTCAAAAAATTAAGAGAACTGCCAAAAAAAATAAATCCAACATTGAGCCTTTTATCAAGGTAATTCAAGAATATCATAAACACAGTTAACACATTTTACCAAGATAAAAATCAAATGATGGCAGCAACATATTCAAAGCAATATTCAAAGTAGATGCATCAATCAAAACATGATCATAATTAAAACAGATATATAAATCAAGCATCAATTCTCTTTAACATGGGTGATCATGAATTCTCAAGAGAAAATTTCATCCCCTATTTTTCAATTTCAATTTTCAGCACTTTCTCCCCCTTTTGTCATAAAAGGGGCACCTGCAAACAGATCTTTTCATAGCAAACAAAGTGTGCAAGATATAATCCAAAAGTATCCATACATTTAACAAATGTTCAAAAAGAACCAAATAAAATCAGAATTCAGAAGACGCATAAATCATCCAAGAGCTTGTACTCTAATTCAGAGTCAGCATTCTTGTCACCAGCCCCTTCTCATTTTCCTTTGGTGCTTGAAACTCCTTCTCCTTTTATGAATGAAATCTTATTCTCAACAGCTTCATTTGTTAGATAAACTTTAAAATATTCAAAGATGCAGGTGAGAAACAGTCCATATGGAAGATTAGGCCTTTTTGAACTTTTGACAGATTTCCACATGTGCCTTATCATAAGGTATGCAAATGATATTTGAGATGAAGTAACGAGAGCAAAAAGGACAAGAGAGTCAGACACTGTTACCCGATATCGTGGACCACTTTGTGGCATAAGAACATGAGATATGATCTTGTAAAGAAGAATTGTCTTATCTGGACCAAGTTCTTTGAGAGTTGGTGTCATACCATCCATTTTGGAGAGATTTTCGCAGGTGTGATTTAAAGCCATCTGGTAGGTGATTCCAACCTGTAAATCCCATTTCTTAGACATGTATGCTCTTGGTCCTTCTTCTTTGTAATCTAGAGCCATCCCAATGGTTCCAGTATCAAGAGTGATATGACTCTTCTTCACATATGAGTGGATTGTGCCATCAATAAGTCTCATGTTGGCGTAGAACTCATGGACTAAACCTGGGTAAACTGGTTTCCGAATGTGAAGCAGAGGAGTCCATTGAAGATTATCAAATATAGAGGAGACATTGATCCCGTTGTTGGAGAGTGAGTCTAGGCTGACTAGATAAGTAGCACAGAGATCGCGTTCTTTCAGAACTTCATTGTGGAATTCATGAGAAGCACATGAGTCGAACCTAGATGGATCATAGTGAGAGTGTGGCTTATGAAACTTTTTCTTGAAATCCCATGACTCCAAATTTGCTGGCTCCTTGGTGTCATTCAAGGCAATCCCTTTAAACTTCTGAGTGCTCTTTTCGGGTGTGTCCTTTTTGTTCATGATAATAAGAGTGAAAGGGTAGGAGATGAAAGAGTGAATGGAACCGAATTGTGTGAGAGAGGATGGATGGAATAAATGTTAAGTGAAAGGAGAATATGAGATAGTTAATGCACAAGGTGGGTGATTAATGACCAGGGTGGTTTCCAAGAGTTTGAAAAGATGGTTTCCTTAAATCAAGGGATTAGTTGAAAAAGAAGGATTTGATTTGACCTATGCTTCTTCCATAAAATATGATAAGACAACCAAGAGATTTTGTGGATTTATTTTTCAAACAAAATGGGAAACTAACAAAACTGTCATGGTGGGGTCAAGGAATTTTGGTGGGGCCCATAAAATTTGAACTCTGCGTTGCCTCCCCCTTGACCACAGCTCCTTCATCATCCCTGTATTTTTATCTCGTCCAAACCTACGAGACAAAACTGAACAGAATCAACTTTTCACAATTTATCAATGAAACTTAAATCAAACAGTCCCAAACTTTTTCTCAGGGTACAGAATCTGTCTTCACAGAGGGGTTTTGTAAAAATATCAGCAATTTGGTCTTCAGATTTTACAAATTGAATATCAATAGTACCCTTTTGCACATGTTCCCTAATAAAATGATATTTTATCTCAATGTGCTTCATTCTTGAGTGCAGAACAGAATTTTTTGAAATGTTTATAGCACTCATATTATCACAAAATAGAGGTATACTATTGATTTTTAATTTGTAATCTTCCAATTGTGTTTTTAACCAAATTAATTGTGAGCAACATGCGGATGCAGAAATATATTCAGCTTCAGCTGTGGATAGAGCCACTGTGGCTTGTTTCTTGCTTGACCACATGTTAAGTGAACTTCCAAGGAAGCAACACATGCCGGAGGTTCTCCTTCTATCCACTCTATCTCCCGTATAATCTGCATCACAAAATCCTACTGCACAAAAATCATCAGATTTAGGATACCATAAACCATAATCACATGTTCCCTTAATATATCTAATGATGCATTTAACGGCCGTAAGGTGGAATTCTTTCGGATGAGATTGAAACCTTGAACATACACCCACACTTTGGACTATATCCGGTCTAGAGGAGGTAAGGTACATAAGTGAACCTATCATTCCTCTATACCTTGTTTCATCCATATCTTGGCCATCATCATCCTTTTCAAGTTTAGTATTGGGATGCATAGGAGTGCCCATTGATTTGGAGTTTTCTAGGCCAAACTTTTTGATAAGCTCTTTGGCATACTTTCCTTGGTAAATAAAAGTGCCACTAGGAGTTTGTTTAATTTGGAGGCCAAGAAAGAAAGTAATCTCTCCCATTAAACTCATTTCAAACTCACTAGTCATGAGTTTTCCAAACTCTTCACACAAGGAAATGTTGGCCGATCCAAATACAATGTCATCAACATAAACTTGAACAAGGAGCATATCATCATTAGATGCTTTAATAAATAAAGTAGTGTCGGTGGTACCCCTTTGAAATTTATTTTCCAACAAGAAGGCACTAAGCCTTTCATACCAAGCTCTTGGAGCTTGTCTAAGACCATAAAGAGCCTTAGTTAATTTAAAAACATGATTTGGAAACTCTTTATGTTCAAAACCGGGGGGTTGAGCCACATACACTTCTCTATCAATAAAGCCATTAAGGAAGGCACACTTAACATCCATTTGAAACATTTTGAAACCTTTATGGATAGCATAGGCAAGAAGCAATATAATTGCTTCCATTCTAGCTACCAGAGCAAAAGACTCATCAAAATCAATACCCTCTTCTTGATCGTAACCTTGGGCCATTAATCTAGCCTTGTTACAAACAACTTGTCCATCCTCACCAAGTTTATTTTTAAACACCCACTTAGTACCCGTTACCTTTTTACCATTCGGATGAGGTACTAGTGTCCAAACCTCATTTTTGTCAAATTGAGCAAGCTCCTCTTGCATGGCCTTGACCCATGATGGATCTTCAAGAGCTTGTTTGACATTGTTGGGCTCCATTTGTGACAAGAGAGCAAGATTGCTAGGTTCGGTTTGCCTTTTGGTGGAGGATCTTGTTGTTACTCCTTGAGAGGGATCACCAATAATGAAGTCATGAGGATAACCCCTCATGGACTTCCATTCTCTAGGCTTTCGGACAGGTGTAGAGCTTTGATGAGCTTCTGGTGGTCTCACTATTTTAGTTGCTCGTGCCTGCTCAAGAGACAAATTGGAAAAGTCTCCTTCAATCTGACGAGACAAAACTGGACTGGCAGATTCTTCATTTTGGACAGATTTGGGATTTTCTTTGCTTGTTCCAGCTCCTTCTCCATCTGAATCATTATCTATCACAGTACTGGGAATTAAGTTAGAATCACAAAAAGTAACATGTATGGATTCCTCTATAGTCCTATGCTCTTTGAGATAAATTCTATAAGCCTTGCTTGTGGTGGAATATCCAACAAACATTCCTTCATAGGATTTTGGATCAAACTTTCCAAGATTTTCTTTATTATTAAGCACAAAACATTTGCATCTAAAAACATGAAAGTACTTAAGATTTGGAAGGGTTCCTTTCCATAGCTCATAAGGGGTTTTCTTTAACCCTTTTTCTAATGATTGTTCTATTCAAAATATAACATGCTGTGTTCACAGCTTCAGCCCACAAAAATTTAGGAATCTCATTCTCACATAGCATAGCCCTAGTCATCTCTTGAAGGCTTCTATTCCTTCTCTCAACCACCCCATTTTGTTGGGGAGTTCTAGGACATGAAAAGTTATGAGAAATTCCTAAATCATCACAAAATTTTTCAAAATCTTGATTTTCAAATTCCTTTCCATGATCACTTCTCAAATGGGCAATTTTTAAATCCTTTTCATTTTGAATTTTCTTGCAAAGAGTGGAGAAGGCATGAAAGGCATCATTCTTATGAGCAAGGAAAAGTACCCAACCAAATCTAGAGTAATCATCTACCACTACAAGACCATAGTGTTTACCTCCTAAACTTTGAGTTCTAGTAGGACCAAAAAGATCAATATGCAACATTTCTAATGGCTTTTTGGTTGAGATTCCATCTTTTGATTTAAAAGAGGATTTTACTTGCTTGCCCAATTGACATGCATCACAAGTAAGATCCTTATCAAACTTGATGTTTGGAATTCCTCTAACCAAATTCCTTTTAACTAGCTTAGAAATTTGGTACATGCTAGCATGTCCCAACTTTCTATGCCAAAGCCATTTTTCAGATTCAAAAGATGTAAAACATGTTACATTTTGTTCCTTTAAATCCTCAAGAGTTAATCCATACACATTGTTGCATCTCTTGGCTTCAAATAAAATATCACCAGTTTTCTCAGAAACAACCAAACAAACAAACTTCTTAAAAATAACATCAAAACCTAAATCACGCAATTGACTAACACTATGTAAGTTATGTTTCAAACCATTTACAAGAAGCACATCATTTATACAAGATGAAAATTTTTTACCAACTTTCCCAACAGCCACTATTTTTCCTTTTGCATCATCTCCAAAAGTGACAAGCCCTCAATCATATTCATCAAGCTTTATGAAGAAGGTTGTCTTTCCGGTCATATGCCTAGAGCATCCGCTATCCATGTACCACATATTTTCTTTCTTCTTGGATGCTAGGCATACCGACAAAATAAACTCAAGTGACCTTTGGTATCCAAATTTTCTTGGATCCTTTCACATTAAACCCACTACAAAAAATTTGGGTAAAAATGGCGGTTTTTTTGGGTAATTACGGCGGTTTGAACCGCCATTATTACCAAGTACGGAGGTTTTGAAAAACGCCATAATTCAGACCGCCATTTTGGTTATTACGGCGGTTTTCTAAAAACCGCCACAATTTCCTGAGGTTAAAATGGCGGTTTTCTGCTGGGTTAAAACGACGGTTCAAACCGCCATTATTTCCAGATTAAAATGGCGGTTTTTTACTGGTTAAAACGGCGGTTTGAACCGCCGTTATTTCCAGGTTAAAACGGCGGTTTAAAGGTTGGTTAAAATGACAGTTTAAACCGCCATTATTACCCTCCCAGAATGACATTTTAGTCGGTTAAAATGGTATTTTTGAACCGCCATTTTTATCTAATAGTAGCATTTTAGTTGGTTAAAACGGCATTTTTGAACCGCTGTTTTTACCCTTACAGAGTGACTTTTGATTGGTTAAAATGCAATGTTCTGAAAACTGATTCGAACTGGCCGGTCGAACTGGTTGAACCGCGAACCGATGAGAAATACGATTCGGTTATATGCTAAAACCGAAAAAGATGAAAACCGTTGTTGAACCGCTAAACCGGCCGGTCAGTTGAACCGAACCGGGACCCGGCCGATTTTTTCACTTTGCCCAAAAACTCTCAAAACGCACCGTTTAGCATTCAGTAACCCCAACCTTACCCGTTACCAACCCTAACTCACTCCAACACTCTCTCCAACGGCGCAGCAGCAGACCCTCCCTCGTCCTTCCCATCACCCTCGAGCTAGCCGTTCCTCTCAACGTCGGCGAGCTCAGTCCCTCCCTTTTGTTCAGCCGCCGGACTACTCCTGACGCCGTCGCTGGTTGGAGCTTCGAAGCTCACTCAGTCCCTCACTCAGCTAACGTTTCAGACTCTCAGCAGTGGAAGCATAGTCGCCGGGTTCGCCTCCTGCCTCCGTCGCGACGCTTTGTTCAACCGTCGCCAGCTCTCCGTTTCCAGCGCCGTCATCCTTCCTTGCATTTGAATCTGTAATGGAGCCTCTATTTGATTTTGATTCTGATCTGTTTTTATTCTGAACTTTTTTATTCTGATTGTTGGTTTGATTCTGATTTATTTTTATTCTTCCGTCGTCCTCCCTATTGTTGATTCTAATTTGTTCTTTGGTTGGGTTGTTCTTGATTCTTTGGTTGGGTTGTTAATTTTTTTTTTTACTTTGAACTTTTTGTTCTGTTTTTTTTATTAGTTGCCAAATCAGAAGGTACAGTTTAGTATTACTGTTATGGCTGATTTGGATTTCCTGAGGAAGATTCAAGATTTATTATCCCTCTCTTGAGTTGAATGAAGTTTTTGTCAAAGTTAAAAGAATGTATCTGAGCAATTGCAACATGCATTGTTACTATTACACACAGCAATTTGATGATTTGTTTGATCTTTGTTGCCTATGTTGGTATATGTTGATGGCCTGGAGTTTTGAGCTATTTATTAGATATGAGTTTAGATTGTGATAAATTTTGATAATTGTTATGTTTTGAGAAAGTTTAGCTCAGTGATTACGATGAGCTTAATTGCAGAAGAGGTCTTGCTACTTTGTTGAATTTTGAGGTATACATACTTGCTTCTCTCGGTGTCTTTGTCTGTCTCTGTCCCCTTCTGCAACCATTGTCTCTTTTATAGTGATATCTGATATGTGGTCAAATTGCTTCTCTTTAATATCACGGTTACTAAAATTCAATTAATCTTTCCCCTAATCTAATGAGAACTCAATCAACCAAATTGGATTTGAATAGAACAGTTACATAAATATAAAGACATAGAATTGAAATTGAAATTGAAATTTATAATCAGACATGGAATTACAATCGACAGATTTGAAAAAGAAATAATAAACGGGAATACTTATCCCCTTATATAACCTATATGCTTGTTACATATACTTAGAGAAATAATATTCGAGGATACTTATATAACCTACATGCTTGTTACATAGACCTAGAGAAACTTACAGTACATGCTTAATCGAAGAAGGGGTTTTAACTTTTAACAAGAGTAATTGTAGTGAGAACATGTATGTAGTGAAGCTATGCGAACTCTGATTCAAGTAATTTAACCTGAACTGAAATGGTGATATAGTGATATAGTTTTTTTGTGAACTGTGAAGTGTGAACTGATATAGTGATATAGTGATTGAATAAATAATTGAATATTGTTCTTGCTATTTTAATTTTCAGTTTTGATTGATCTTATTAACTTGTTAATTTGATAAATTATTGTTTTGGTGTTGTTCTTGACCTTTTGACTTTTATATTGTGTTTTGCTGTTGTTGATTTAATAAATTGTTCATTGAGTGGAAGATGAAAATTTGCCATGATAAACCTACTCTTGCCATGTTAAACCTGTCATGTTAAACCTACTCAATTAATTTCATTATTGGCATTCATAACAAGGCCTCTCATCTCCTCTGGTTGTTCTGTTAGGCATATCCACAAACAAGTCTCGCAAGCCACAAGGGTTTACATAAGTGAGGGATTAATGTAGCAAAACTGCAGCAAGTTATAGCGAATTTTGATGATTGATGATAAACTTAGATGTTGTCATTTTATGTTTGGTTGTTGTTTTTGTTATTTGATTTTTGAGTATGTATTTGAATGAGATTATAACATTTTGGTTTATGTAGTACTTTTAATTTAGATGATATTTTAAAATTTATACTAGACTATAATTATGTTTTAGTGTGTTTATTTATATTTTATTTATTATTTTATTATAAAACGGTTTTTTTGGTTCAACCACGGTCAAACCGGTTGAACCTATAAACCAGTAAACCAGTAACTAAAACGGTTCGATGACCGGTTTGGTTTTCAAAACCTTGTTAAAATGTCATTTTTGAACCGCCGTTTTAATCCTAACAATGACACTTTTTATCGTTTAAAAATGCAATTTTTACCCTCGTTTTTTTCGTGTTAAACAAATAATATTTATTATTAGAAATCATAATCCATAAACAAAATATTATATAACTCAGAAACAAAGTATTAAACATAATATATGATTTTTTAGTATTAGAAATCAAAAATAATAACTCCTATACAAAGTATCAAACATAACATAATTTTTCAACTATAAATGTCATAACATGTAACTCTTAATACATAAAATCTCCATCATATTTCATGCTGCTCTATTGCTTGCTCCAGAAGACCTACTTTCTAACTATTTTGGCGATGAAATTTCACTCTCTTGATTCAATTCCTACAACAAAAATATAATTTGAAAACATAATAAACAAAATATTAAAGAGAAATAGTAAACCAATGGAAAAAGAAACACATAAACCAAGATAATGATATTATTATTTGTTAGGATTGTGCAGTAAAAAAGCATTACACAGCAGTTGATCTTTCCCTTCCACTTATGCATGCAATTTCAATTTTCATTCGTTTCTTAGCATTTTTAAAGTCACTTTTATGTAGCAATCATTTTTTTGGTACTTCTGCATTAACAGCTATAAATGCTATGTACCCAAATAAGTTCATTGAATTATTTAGAACAAATGCCTATGATATAGCCGCTCCCACTTAATAGGACAATCTTAACTTTTTGTTTTTTATGCTTTAAACTATGTGTTCCCTAAAGAAAACCAGCACTGAACCAGATATCTAAAACTGTACCTTTAGAGCAAGTTCCTCAAAGCACTGCTCCACATTTTCTCGAGTTTTAGCACTACTTTCGAGAAGCAAACACCCCAACTCTTTGGCGAGAGCTAAACCCTCTTCTCTGCTCACAGCCCTTTCAGACTCCTATAATAGAGAAAAAAAAATCGAAGAAGTCAATGAATGAAATATGTCAATAGAAGATTCCTCAAAAAGAAATCTAGACTTCAAATTTCAAATGCAAATTTAACGTATGTGTCTAGAAATGAGGTTTAGGGTTAATGGCTTAGTTAGAAAGAATACGAGACATTCAATATCAGAAACTGCTTTCTGTCCCAATTTTCATCCCCTTATCTCACACTTCTTTCTCAGATGCAGCCAAAAAGTCATGCATTTATGGTCAAGATAATCACTCAACCATAGCCAAAAAGATAGAGATTGCTATTGCTATTGCTCTAGAGTACTTCTAATTGGAAGAGAGACAAAAAATAATTAAAATAAACAAACAAACCAATAATTATTATAATAAAAGCTGAAACGCTAAGCATGAACTACTACTGCTTTAGGGTATTGAATCCAATGAGATAGTGACTGTTCCTCACACATTTTATTTTAATTATAAATAAATAAATTAATTAAATTAACCTGAATCAGAGAGTGGTGCATCTAAGTCTCAGTCTCACGGGAAAAAATTGAGATTATTATTTATTTTTAATTAAAAAAATAGATGATGAAAACTACAATTCAAAGGGAACTAAGTAATTGGAATTTGAAACAAAGAGAAAGAGACACAAGTTCAGAGAAAACACTGCTCAATTTCGCTGTTAGTTAAATGGCTATATATATATATATATATATATATATATATATATATATATATATATATATATATATATATATATATATATATATATATATATATATCAAAGTGAAGTTAATAAGAAATTAGGAAAATGCGGTTCTTCCCATTACTAGAAATTACAATGACATCACAAAGAACATGTGCTCTTGCTATTTGATAGTTAAGAGGTCTCATAAACCCCCAATATAACTTGCAGATCTCCAACACTAGCAGTATCCCCAACAAATGGAGTATTGTCAATATTCCATGTTTATAAAATGTAGCTAAACAGAGAAAAAGAAATAACCAAATATTACCAGATATAAGCCTTCTGGCTCCGGGAACAAGAAGACTCCAGTCTATAGCATAGCCTTCATATTTGTGTTTATGTTTATAAAGCGGGGCCTGATTAAAAACCGTAGCAGCTCCTTGGACACCCTCTGCTTCTGACTCTGTTAGAGTATTCAGATAAGAGCTTAAGTCCCTAACCTACAAATCAACAAGCATATTATTGTCACAACAAAATGGTCAATGACTTCAGAAAATAACAACAAAATGGAAAGTTTATGAGGACTGGACGTGTCCTTGGAATTGCTATGATAAATGTTTTGTAGTGAAGGGAATATATCAGAAATGTTTCTCATTTTATGAACTGCTATTGAAGTAATACCCTATCATGTCACATCTCAATACTTCAACACAGATCATGTAAGGCGCCTTCTCCCTAGAATTCAAGAGAACAGCTTCATCGTCAGGAATATAAAGCACACGGTACATGCCCTTTCCCAAAGAAAAACAAACTCCTAGGAATATAGATAAATAAGAACCAAGTGAACCCATAAATAAAAGAATGCATACACACAAATTACACACAAAAAATGTGAGTTTAAAAGCAAAGAACTAACAATAGCCAACAATTCCTTGAGTGCACAAATAAAAAGTTGATTAACAGTACCACTAAAAAAATGGCCCCCCCAATAAACATCAGAATGGAAGTTTCTAAACATGCAAAGCAAGGCAACTAAAGGAGTATGGAAATTGGTGCCATTGCCACAAGGAGAATTTCTCAGACTAGATTTTGGGAATAAAATGCCATCTGATTCTGTTCGGACGAAACACATGACAAATAGTAAATCCTTTCAGCATCAAAGAACAATATTAACATCATATCATTCACAGTTAAGAAGTACCTCCAGTATTCTGTGCCTTTGTCAAATGTAAATTGATCTCTGCTAGAGACTTAAAAGTTAAAACACAGAAACAGCAACAAATAGATGTCAGAAGCCAATGATGGAACAAGTTCAAATAAGTAAATATATACATACATATTATCATTAAAAATATAATAAATAAGTACAATCAATTAGCAATGAACCTCTTAGGAAGATAATGATCTAGAATCACAATAACTAATAAACCTGGAATCTGCATTAAAAATAAATAAATAAATAAATAACCGAAGTTGAAGAAATGTATATATAGAAGTTAAAGAAAGAGATTAATTATTACCTAATAAGAGAGAAAGAAGAAGAGATTGACATGTGTTGAAGAACTGAAAACATTTTAAGTCTTCTTGTGATGTAATCAATGAAAGAGAGACATTTTGGTGGATTCATCTTCCACTCAAGAGTTGAAAGTACCAAATTTAAAAATTATTTAGAAGATTCATTCATCTAATTTATAATATAAGCATACTTCAATATCTATTGTACTTAATACAACTTTTTCTGAAACCTGCTAAATTGATATAATTAAACTAACATATTATAAACAAAAGATCACATTATAAAATGGAGTGTAAACTCTCATTTGTTATATAATCCACGTTTTATCTTATCTCTTATGATCATTTTATCACGAGTAGCATTAAGAAAAAGTAAAATTAATTAAAATGCATTATATAGATTTCTATATATAACTTCTCCTAATACAATAACTCATTTTTCCTTGGGAATAATAATAAGAACGATGAGAGGCACAAATTAAAGCCATATATACGACCATAGCAAGAAGCTAAGAAAGTTTTCATTGGACTAATATAGGGTGGCTAAGAAGATTACATGGTAGAAGTAAATTGGCGAAATTAAAAGAACTCATATTCATATAACCCTAATGCTAATACTTAAACACAAAGTAGACAAGTAATAAGTAGATAATTAATTAAAGATATATCTTTTATAATATAATAGTAGGAAAGTGATAGAAGAAACTCTAAACTCAAACATACAATGCCATAGATAGATCTAAATCCCCTCCATCGATCCTATATATAGTAGATGCTTAAAAGTCCTTTCCTTCAACACTTGTCTACCTTGCTAAATCTGCAAAAGAGACAAACACAAAAAAAATAAAAAATGAAAAGTGTGAGTAATAAGTAATCAAGGTAAGTGATGAGAAATGGGAATGAAGGAAAATGAGGCGTGACTTGTTACTAATAAGGTGCGTGAGGGAGGGTATGTAGAAGCAGATAATAAGAAGCGCCATGGTGGAGAGAGTGGAGGGTAAGACCCCATTAGTTAGTTAGAAGAGGTTGACCAGTGATGGCGTTAATGAGAGTGGTGATGGCGTTAATGGCCATAATTATTAATAATTCATCATATCACCAGTTACATGCAAATCTGGTGCTCTCATTCACAATGAGGAAGCTTTCTCAACATCTTTTATTTAACTAGATAGTAAACATCACCTTTAGAATTTCTGAGGGGCAAAAGTCTCCAATCCAGAAGAAAAATTGTTCAAACACCTTTATGATCTTTTATATACCTCTCCATCAGCAAGAAAATTAAAAATTGAAAGCCAAAATACACACTTACATCATTCAAACATTAACACAACATTCATGGAACAGATTAGCAGTGCTTTGTGTCTCTTTATTATTGCATTTAACTATCATTCAAACACTTACATCAGAAAATACACACATGCCATGTTTTGTACTAATTTCGGACAAATGATGCAGAGTAATCAGTTCAATAGAACATATTCGGTCTTAAACTAAATAAAATCAGAAGCAAAAAAACAACAACGCAACAGAAAATGCAGCAGTAACAAGCTAACAACAACAACATCACAAAAGATCAATGAAAGTTAAAAACACAATAATAAAAACAGAACCAGCATTCTTTGTTTCTTCCTACTAGAGCATGAAGTAGATCTAAAGAACGAAGAGTTACCTATTAGAAGTGATAGAGATCGCGAAACCAAACTGTAGAAGCTTGCTGAAGGCAGCAACAACGGTGTTGCTTGCCACGTCGAGGAGATGAGCCAGATTGAAAACGGTGTTGCTTGCGATGGTGAAGAGATGAATGACGGCGATGAGATGAGCGGCAATCTTCATATCAAATCCAAATCATAGAAGCTCGCTGAAGGAGGAGAACGCGCCGCCAGAGGAGATCGTCACTGGAGACAGCGTTTCAGTTCACAACACACAATCTCGTCGGAGGAGAACGCCGAGAAAATCGTCGCCGGAGCATTCACTGGAGTAGATCGTTGCCGGAGCAGTCGCTGGTGCAGAACGTTGCCGGAGCAGAGCACAGATCGTCGTTTTTGGATTTGACGGTGGTGGCAACGCGTGTTAGGGTTTTCGTTGTTGGGGAACACATTCAATTTAACATATTTGGGTTTTCCTTGCTTTTCGGCGTTTGGGCCTTTTTTTTTTAACAATGTGTTTCATAATGGCGCTTTTAACTGCCAAAATTACCAAAAATTGCTATTTTATTCAAATTAATTATGGCAACATCATAAAATGCCATAATACTTGAATATTATGGCGGTTTTAAAGAACTGCCATAATATAAATGCCATTTTAAACCTCATTTTTTGTAGTGACTATCTCCTATGTCCCAAACCATTGTAATCAAAAACAACTTTGTAAACTTTATTACCAATCATTCTTTCACCAAAAAAATATTGAATGGGAAAATGACCTTTTCGGTTGCATAACTTACAAAACCTTGGAGTTGCTGTTTTGGTAAAATAGGTGGGATCTTGAAACCTTGTGTCATTAGAAGATGAAGCTTTATTTTCAAAAGAAGGTTTCTCATCCGATTTATAAAACCCCAAACCAGCTTTATCAAAGAGTGGTTTTTGACTAGCCAATATTTGATTTAAATTTTCAGAACTTTGAGTGAACCTGGCTAAGTCATTTTCAAGGCTTCTAATCCTTTTTAGCAACTCTTCATTATCCTTAAAACAGTTTACATATGCAACTACCGAATGATCACTTTCACAACTTCTAAGTTGAGCTTTTAACTGCTTATTTTCTTCCACAAGATCACAAGCAGTTTCGGCCTCCCTTAGCTTTTCTTTGAGAAAACTGTTTTCAGCTTTAAGAATGGTAACTTGTTGTTCAAGATCTTGGTTATCAAGCAGAAAACATCTTATTTTTTCAGAAAGATGATCTATCATAAGATGAAGGTCTTCAGTGTCAGGGTTATGAAAGATTACCTGATCTATGTGATCTGCCATGAGACATGGTTGTGACTTGGTTTTGGTCTCTTCATCATCATCATCTGAGTCATTTTCTAAATCTTCCCATGATGCCATCAGACCCCTCTTCTTTCCTCCTTTTTTCTTCTCCTCCCTTTTTAACTTGGGACAATCAGATTTGTAATGCCCCATTTCCTTACAGTTGAAACAAGTCACTTTACTAAGGTCTTTCTTCATTTTCCTTGAGCTGCCGCCTTTGCCTTTGAACTTCATCATTTTCCTAAATTTTTTGGCAAACAACACAAATTCATTTTCAGATGAGTTATCACTGGATTCATCATCCAGAGGGTTAGTAACAGAAGAAAATGCAATTCCTTTCTTTTTTGACTCTTTTTTCAAATAAGTGTTTTCAAAAGCAAGAAGATTTCCTCTCAAATCATTAAGTGTCATGGAATCAAGATTACTACTCTCAGAAATAATTAAAGCTTTTGTTTCCCACTCTTTAGTGAGACATCTCAGCACTCTTCTCACAAGCACAGAATCAGAATGTGTAATTCCCAGAGCATCTAAGCCAACAATGATAGTGTTGAACCATTCGAACAGTTCATCAATGGACTCTCCTTCCTTCATTGCAAACATTTCATATTCTCTGTTTAACATGTCTGTCCGAGTCTTCTTTACAATGGTGGTTCCTTCATGAGTAATTTGTAGCTTATCCCAGATTTCCTTTGCCGTTGTGTATCGTGATACCCGTCGGTACTCCTCAAAGCTGATAGCACAGTTGAGCAGGTTTACCGCCTTCGCATTTAACTCTACCTTCTTCCTATCTTCCTCGGTCCATCTTGCTTCTGGTTTGAGGGTGACTACTCCTTCAGCACTTATGGTAGTTGGAAATTGAGGCCCTTCCAGGATAATCTTCCAAAGTCTGTAATCCACTGCTTGTACAAATATCTTCATCCTCTCCTTCCAATAGGTATAATTTTTTCCATTGAAAATAAGAGGTCTGTTGCTTGATTGTCCTTCGGTCAGATTATAGGACACCACATTTGCGCCACTGTTTTCCGCCATGAGGATCTTTACTCCAAGTTGCAAAGCTTGATCTCTTTGAGACCAAGCTCTGATACCAATTGATGGTTTCAGTGGCTAAGAGAAGGGGGGTTGAATCTTAGCCCCCTTTTTTGCTTGATTGCACTTGCTGACTTATTGGACCAATTCTGGAAACTTTTAGTCTTTTTATCTCATCACTGCACACGAGACTTTTTTTTTTGTCTCGTCCTTATCCACGAGACTTTTCTTTTTTTCTCGTCCTTAGCCACGAGACTTTTCTTTTTATCTCGTCACTTGGCAAGAGATAATTTTGGATTTTACTCCTGTGAAGTAGAAACAGAAATGGAGTAGAAAGGAGAAGAAGATTACACCAGATATATCCTGGTTCAGCTGCTAAGTGCAGTGCAGCCTACATCCAGTCTCCATCACAAACATGATGGAATTTCACTATAATCAATCTGATTACAACTTGTAAAGTGCTGACCCAACTTACAAGGGAATTTTCACAGAATCAAGAAACACAACATATATGAACAAAGGAACTCTAAGACATCTATAGCTTTTTCTTTTAATTTTGCACTCTCTACCTTTTTCGCTCTATGGCTTTTTCATACAAACCTCACTGTTTGCCTTTTTTCCATGAGACTCAAGACATGACAAAATTAAACAGAAAAAATTACAAAACAGAATACATTGAAGGAGAAGAGAAAACTGTTAGGTTAGGTAGCTCTGAAAACTCTGTGCCTTGCACTCTCAAATTTTTTCTCCTTGCTTCAAACAGTGGCTGTTCTCTCTTATTATAGAAGAGGGAAGCTTCCACTATTGAGGCCAAAAACCGAACCAACTTCTTCCTCCTTCAACACTAAACCGGTTCAGCCACATAGAGAGAGAAGAGATAACCATGCAAAATCCAACATGCAATTACCTCTAGTCCTTTCTTGATCATCATTCTTCATCAATCCGAGCTCTCCATCCTTGGCTTGCTCTCCAAGATGGATTTCTGGCCCTTGATGCTTCATGATGATGATGACTTCATCTGCTTCAATATCTGCCTCAACCATCACTTCGTCACTCTAGCTACTTCCTGTGGTGGTTGAGCAGAATCAAAGACAAGCCATGCTTCAAGAATCTCCCTGGTTGGCCGAATCTTCATCCTCCTTTTTGAGCATGAAGAGCTCGAGATTACCTCACCAAATCTAACCATATTTAGTGAAAATCTCAGCCACTACATACCTTTCTTTTTCTTTTTCGTGCCATCAACTCGATGGTCTTTAGGTTTGCTTTCCCTTCCTTTCGGTAGCTCCAAGTAGCTTCCATGATTTCCTGGACAAAGACCGAAAAAGAAGAAAGAAAGAGATGAGAGAGAAGAGAGAATCTGAAGAAAAGCAATTCAAAGTGATTAAAAAAATTAATTGAAAATAACTTGCTTTTACTTTCCTGGGTGGCGTGTAACATTGATGCTTTCAATCAAATCAATGACACAATCTCTCTCATAGTTTCCATGCCTTAACTTCTCTTAATAAATTTTGAGTTCCATTTCATGCTTAGAGAATAGATCCGTTGAAAGCCTTAGCAAATGTTAACATTTGCTTTCCTGATGGATTGGTTTCGGATCATGCATGAGAACCAACCATGGGCTTGTAGCATTAAAACTTATTCTTGGCCCAATATAACAACTAGCTTTAGCCACAAGCTGAGCTAATAATAAAACAGTTGGGCTTGTTAATTTTTCTTTTGTTTTGGCCCAAAATTATTTCAGCCAAACTCATCATTTATACTTGCATTAGTCAAGGCTGAGTATAATTGGGCTTGCATCAGGATTTTATTTTCGGCCCAATATTAAATCTGCACAACAAAATTATTAATTAAGTAAATATGAATTAAGATCAAATTAATAATTTTGTAATTAAATATTTTAATAATATTTGTTCATCATCAAAATTAAATAAGAGTTTTTCAAACTCATCAATTTTCCCCTTGATGACAAACATTATTAAAATTGAAATGGAAAAAAATTTAGAGATTGAGTAAAGAATACTCCCTTTGAATTTGAATTTCTCCCCCTTAGTGTGACTGACCTCTTTTTCAACAAGCATTGGAAAATTTATTAAGAAAAAGCTTCTTGATTGATTATTCATTTTCTTCTAAAAGAAAATTGATTGGTTCATTTATAAACTTTTTTTTATAAAAAATATTATTTAGGCATTTAAAAATAACGATAAAATTTTTAATTTATAGTTATCATTTTCATTAATTATAACTATTGTAATAAGAGTATAACAATAATTAAAACAACATTAACAATAATAACAATATTTTTTATAAAAAATTAAATATAACACGCAAGCCAGACTTCTTTTTATTTCTATAAACTTCTTTTATAAATTGCACATAATTATATTTTAGCAATAAATGTCACAATTTCTTTAAGTATTTCATTTGTTTTAGTATAAGTTATAAAATAGGATCCTAAAGTTTACATTTCCCACAAAATTAACCTTAAAAGATATGAAGAATAAATAAGACTCTAAAAAATTTAATTGATAAATTGATCTTTTTGTTGTTTTCAATTAAATTTTTAATATATTTATTGAACAAATAAATCTTTAATAAATTTTATTATAAAATAGTTAAGTTCCAAAAATACACTATAAGAAAAATTAGATTCTTTAAAAATAAACGATGGAAGGACGAATCTATACGATGAAAGTAATAAATGAAGATTTTTAAAAAATAAAATTTTTTAAAGACTAAAATATCCGATTTAAAATTCTTTAAATATCAATTTAGATATTTATCCATATACAATAAATAACCAAAAATCTAACACATAAAATTTTATTCAGTAAAAATAAATTATAAAAAAATATGTTATGAATAACATTCCTATAAAAAAAATTAACATTCATACTTTTATAATAACAAAATATAAAATGATAATACAAAGTTTAAATTAATAATGTAAAAATCACCCTATGAAAAAAATCATAATACATTTGATTAAAAGAATTATATATATATATTATATGAAAATTTTGATTGTAACACCCTCACTATCAGAAATCACGCTCCCGGCTGCGCCACTCTGATAGCAAGAAGTATTACGACTACTTTACATACTAAATATTAAAATAGGAGCCTGTGACTCGACACTGTACCTCTGATTCCCTTGAAAACCGGAAATAAATACTTTATCTTAAGAAAAAAAAATACAAGCAGACATAGATTCATATACAAAACTCCTTACATAATAACTCAATATATTATACATATAAAACATACAATTCCTATCCCTCTTACAAACTTGTAATAATAAAGACGAGGGAAGAAAATAATCTAAATAATACAACAACATATAAACCAAACGCAATATAACTCTCTTCTTAATGCTTCTTCATCCGGTTCCTGAAAAGGGTAAAGCTGTAGGGGGTGAGAACCTAACCACATGGTCTCACCACGGAGTTTCAAAGTTGTCATAAGAAGATATTTATTAAGAAACCGTTTTCAAGCTCAGTGATTATCATTGCCTTATGAATCTTTTAAACCAATAGGAAATCGTTCAAAACCCTTTTCAAAGAAACAATGTTTAATCTTTCAGAAATCCGAAATCTTTCCTTTCTTATAAAAAAAACCTCAATCAGAAATTAACCACGCAATCAAACAACACAATCATTAATTCAGCATCCCAGTTCATTCTCAAATGTAGCACGCCAGAATAAACACAGGCAAGACAGACAAGGAAAGCACAAGTAGGTAGCAGTTACAGCAAATAGTTCAAGTAGCAGTTAAAAACAGTTTAGCAATTAGGCAAACCAAAACAAGTTCAAACCCAAGCAAAGCATACAAATGCATATGGTGCATGCCTGTCCTATGGCTGATGAGGCTCATCTGTCGGTTATCCAGCCAACCCGACAAGTCTGAATTGTACTTAGACTGTCCCCCGATGTGCATCCCCAAGAGTCTATGCATAGCTTTTTCTCAAATAATCAATATTACTCAATGGGGGTAACATTTTCCGGGAATTTATATAGTGCCCGGTCACCCACTTACATCGTAGGGTCAACAGAGTATCGAGTTTTCAACCTGGTACACGTGGTGGCAAGCCACGGCACTTAATCCAGGGAACCTCGTATCTCAGATATTTCAAATTCATAAGCCATGTGAATAATTCAAAGTTCACATCTCAACATTCTCAACATCATAATCATTCATCAATCCAAATTTCATTTCCAAGTTCTTTTCAAAGCCATATTTCAAATCAAATCCTCATCATCCTCTTTTTCATTCTGTTCGTTAACAATCTCAATTCCAAAACAAAATTCTTTCTTTGATAGACAAATCAATCTTAAAACGTATAATGCTTAAAAACAAATCTTTTTAATTAATTACTTTAAATAAACTTCCAATTTTATAAAATTTCGGTAGCATCTCCTCTAAAACTCGGACACTGCCACCCTTTTCGGGTCCCATCCAAACATTTTCTCAACCATTTCCAAATCTCAAACATTTTCCAAAATTGAACCAGTTCCAATGTCAAATTATTTTGAAATCAACCAATTCTAACAATAAAACTCTTTTTAAAATCGAATCAGCTCAAATGCTAAATCATTCATAAAACCAAACCAACTCACAATCAAACCGCTCCCAGAATCAATTTATTTTCATATCTCAAATTATTTCCAAAATCGTTTCATTTATATTACTAAGTAAACTCTAGAACCAAGAAAATCCACATTTCTTAATAATCAAGTAAATGACATTCCAAACCGGTTTTTATCCACAACCACACACCACTCACGCAATCAAGCACTAAATAATTCAGTCCAACAAGCCTTCACATCCATAAGACAAATACAATCACAGAAGTAAATCTCTTTGCACCGATATCTATTTATCACAACTCTGTAATATAAAATAGATTTTAAGAAAACCCCTACCTCGACACGCGAAACCATAATCCAAACGCGTCAACTGAACTCGTTTCTCTCAGTCCAAAATCAGCGGCAACTAAAGCCTCTGCTCCGCTTGCTTTCCCAAAAGCAGAGACAGCCTCAATCACTACATGTAAGCTCGGCTATTGATCCCTAACACATCAATATCGCAAAGACTTTAATACACGTAACAGGACACTAACGCAGAGGTTTTTCGAAACGTAAATACTTACTATAAAAGAACACAGAGCAGCAGGGATTTCAGCATCGGTTGGGCGGCTCCAATGGTGGCGCAGGACAGAAAAACTTGCAGTGACCATGTGATCATACATCCTGACACAGATAATCTCAGCAACCACCCTCACGGTAAAAACCAACTTAATAGACAAAGAAGTTGAAGCAAGCTTAGCGCTTACCACACAGATACCAACTTCAATGGGGGTTCCAAGTGGCAGCGGTGTTGTCCGGCGACAGAGGCACGGCCAGAAGCTTCGGCAACGGCGGATCTGACGGGGATGGCGCTGGCAACATGAGCGGCGACTGTGCGTGGCGGCTGGACGGGCGCGGTCCTCCCTTCCTCGCGGATCTCTCTCCTCTGCTTCACCCATGGACGACGACGCTGACAGCTGCAACAACGGTGACAGGCTTCACGGCGGGGACGACGGCGGCGACAGGAACCCGTGAAGACGACGACGAACGCGAGTTCAGTGGCTGGCGCGACGCTTCCTCTCTCACCCGCGAGCTCTCTCTTCCCTCTTCACGAACGGCGGCGACGACAGCGTTTGGAGGTGGCGGCGCGACGGTAGCTGGGTGTCCTAGCCGCGGTGAGCTCTCCCCCTCCCCGACGCTCTTTTCCTCCCTCCAGATCTCCCTCTTCTCTCTTCCCTTTCACCCTATTCTTTCTTCTCTGTCTCCGTTTATCCCTCTCTCCCTCAACGTTTTCTTTCTTTTCTTTCTTTAGTTTTTTCTAAAGCTGATAGTAATTGGGTTTTGGGAAAAAGGGTTAGCGGCGGCGTGTAACAGTAAGCAAGGAAAAGAAAGAAAATTAATGATGAGGTCAAAGAAAGGAATTGATATTCAAAGGAAGCATCCATAGTGAATCATAGTTTAATAGTTTATTAATCTTTATTTTCTCTTTAACAGTTTAAAGGTTAGTAGTCTTTTTGTTTAATACACATAGCATATAGTATTTATATTAGATATTTATTAGTTAAAATTTATATAAATATATAGAAGAAAACAATTTTGGTTTCCGTTATCTTATTAAGGTAGAAAAATTAGGATTTTGTTTAGTTAAGGTTTAATTTGAGAATTTGGGATTAAATTGGAATTTGATGATAATTTTAATAAAATTAGAGTATATCATATTAATTTGAAATTCAATTTAATCTCTTAAAATTACTTAAAAATATATTTAACTATCTATTTGCTAAACTTTATTATTTAAATATAGAAAATAATTCGATAATTATATAATCAGATAAAACCTTAAATTACTTTAAACTCAATCCATCAAAATTTGTTTTAATTATCTTTAATAAAATAACTTCTGAAGTTAACGCATGTAATGAATAAATAAATCAAATTAGTTCTTAATAAGATTTTTTTTGAAATTTCTGGATCTTACATCCTACCCACCTTATAAAAAATTTTCGTCCTCGAAAATTGATACAAAATAAAAGAGATTTCATATCATTTCCCTCTTGAACTCATTTAAAGAAAATGCAAAAGTCCTCTATATATATAGTTTCAAATACCAGGATTTTCATATGGTTTAAAGGTATAAAGGGTACAAGTGTTATGCAAAATAGAAGTTACAAGATAGGCTTGATGTACAAGGTGATATGTTCCAAACATGTGATGGTAAAGCAAGGCAGCAAAAGGTTATAAAACAAGCCGGGGTTAAACGATGTGCTTAACGTCCGCATACTAATCTCATACCAACTTCAGAGTCTTAACTATTTAAACTTCAGCATAACTTATCTCCACCATTCTCAACCGTACTTCATTGAACAATTCATCCAAAGGTTTTTAATTTTGTCAAACACTTTGCAATCCTTACTACTGATCATAAGTCCCACATCAACAGAACTCTTTTACGTAAAACAAGGTTTCACAACTCCCTGTGGCATCGTACACTTACAAGTTTCACCCTTTTGCGTTCACCAAATGTGTCCTAAAGGACTAATGTGTCGTTTACTAAGTCTATCGGTCGCACAAGATACCAAAACTAATCTCGAGTATACTCAAAAGGATAATAGACCATAGAAAAGAAAGAAAAGCAATAAGGACCATGTTCGCGAGAATTTGAAAGAATTGTTGAAATCACAAGTAGACAAGGATAAACAAGTAATGAAGAATGTTTGAAAAAGGATCAACTGATAACTTTAAGGATAACTCTTTGAGTCGAAGGGATTCGATAGGATCAATAAGATGAAAAACAATACAGTATTTTGAAACGAATTCAAGCTGAGTCAAGAAATATGAGGTTTACAGAAGAATAATATCCAAACCAAAAACAAAGTTTATAGAACTCAAGAGTATGGTTTAAAAATATTTTCGAATGCATTGTTCTTAAAGAATGGAAAACTTAAGGGGAAATTATTTCATATTCTGAAAGAGAAAATGGGTAATAGACATCCTTCAAAAGATTAATAAAAGCGTAAATGTGGCATTATTTCAATATAAATTCGAGTGGAAATATATTACACAAACTTTGAAAATGGAAAGATTAATTTGACTAAGAGCTAAATTGTATTTTCTCTTTTTCAAGCATGTATGAAAACTACAATCTTGTTGGAAGAAAACTTGACATAAAGTTTTACTCATAAAAGAAAAGATGATGCATTACAATCGAAATTTTCAGAGTACAAGGTAAATCAGTGTAGGCTGAATTGAAAGCGATTTTATTAAAACTTTAATAGATGGTTATATCGCCCCGAAACAAGTTCAAATCACATCAAAGAGAAGCACTGCTCAGCAAAGCAATTCAAAGTCAGGGACAACTTTACATAAGAATAAATCAAAACTTGTTTAAAAAGGTTTAAAACAAAACTCCAATAGAAACCATAGAGGAAAATAGGGCAATTGCTTACAAAATTCAAGAGAATCATGAAAAACGTAAATATTACGTCATGTTAAAACAAATTCAAGTCGAATTAGATTATGTAAGATTTGTGAAATGAAAATTAGTTATGCTAAGGATAAAATTTTTCATCGAAAACTTTGAAAGATTTTTTTTTTTTGATAGTCAAACAAAAATTTGCATAAAAACATAAGCTAGGAAATCAAATTGTAATCCTAAAAAAGAATTTTGAATTTAAGAACTCCGATAGAAAGAATCAAGAGGAAGAACGGTACTTTTATTTAAACTGGATTCGAGCTGAAGGGAAAAGAAGACTAAAAATCAATGGTGGCATTTACAAAGAATGGATAATCTAAAGAAGGAATGAATTCATTTTCTCAAAAGAAATACAAAAAGTTTAAATAAGGTATTACATCAAAACAATTGTAGTTAAAATAAAATATGCAAAGTTTGTAAAATAAAATTTAATTAGGCTATGAATAAAATTTTATTTTATTTTGCTTTAATATTATTTTTTTTTTAAGAATCTTGAAAAATACTCGGATGTAAAATCATATAAGAATATGTTTAAAAATTGTGATAAGGTTGAAAATAAATCAAGTTGTAGTTAGTGAAGGAAATTCAAAGTAGGAATTATTTTCTATAGAAGATTAGGTGAAGCTTTACAGATAAACAGATTTAAACCATATAAAGAAATTTTAGAATCCATGTAGAAAAGTATATGCTAAATTTAAAGGTAATCTTATCCAAAAATTTGAAGGATGATTGGGAAACACAATTAAGTAAGAAAAAGATCAATTCAAAACTTTTCCAATCGAAAATAAGCTCAGGTTACGTCAAGGGGATACACAGATTACGTAGAGAAATTCAAGGTCAGGATTTATGATGCCGAAAATTTGGAAGATAATCAAGAATATGGTAAGTTTAAGGTATACATTAAACATGAAACAAAAGTATCAATTTACAAAGTTAACTTAGTTCGAATCATAATTTTCAAGGTTCAAATCGCTCAAGATTTAAAGATCAAGCATTATGCCAAAATAAGTTCAAGATCAGATCAATGAGCACAGGATTCTTAAAGAAGAATATAATCAATGGTAAAGGCAGATGTTTTTAAAAGACTCAAACAAATTCTTAAGAATACAATCAAATAAGATTGTGGACGAATAATGAAATACGGTCGGAGAATGATCAATCATGGTTCAAGAAAGGAATCCGAGTCAAAGAACTTCAACGAGGATAGTAAACAAAAAAAAGAAATGATATGCCAACCTAAGCGACATAAACAAGAATCATAAATCGAAACCTAGCACGAAAAGCGAACCCTAGCATCCGCGAACCACGTGACTCGCATTACCCATTACTTATCAATTCCTTTTCGCCTATAATAACCTATTAACTTTCCCGTTCACATAAGCCATCAACATTAAGTTGGCCAAACTTAACATCAACAGATATGCAACGGTAAGCTAACAATGTTAATTATTAGGCAGTCATGTGCATCAAATTCTAATTCTCGTTATTCAAACAAGACCTACTACATGACAGACTCTCAGAGTATGCAATTGAAGCATAATCAGTCCATTCCCAAGGCTCTACAGGAAAGACTGCTCTGATACCATAATGTAACACCCTCACTATCAGAAATCACGCTCCCGGCTGCGCCACTCTGATAGCAAGAAGTATTACGACTACTTTACATACTAAATATTAAAATAGGAGCCTGTGACTCGACACTGTACCTCTGATTCCCTTGAAAACCGGAAATAAATACTTTATCTTAAGAAAAAAAAATACAAGCAGACATAGATTCATATACAAAACTCCTTACATAATAACTCAATATATTATACATATAAAACATACAATTCCTATCCCTCTTACAAACTTGTAATAATAAAGACGAGGGAAGAAAATAATCTAAATAATACAACAACATATAAACCAAACGCAATATAACTCTCTTCTTAATGCTTCTTCATCCGGTTCCTGAAAAGGGTAAAGCTGTAGGGGGTGAGAACCTAACCACATGGTCTCACCACGGAGTTTCAAAGTTGTCATAAGAAGATATTTATTAAGAAACCGTTTTCAAGCTCAGTGATTATCATTGCCTTATGAATCTTTTAAACCAATAGGAAATCGTTCAAAACCCTTTTCAAAGAAACAATGTTTAATCTTTCAGAAATCCGAAATCTTTCCTTTCTTATAAAAAAAACCTCAATCAGAAATTAACCACGCAATCAAACAACACAATCATTAATTCAGCATCCCAGTTCATTCTCAAATGTAGCACGCCAGAATAAACACAGGCAAGACAGACAAGGAAAGCACAAGTAGGTAGCAGTTACAGCAAATAGTTCAAGTAGCAGTTAAAAACAGTTTAGCAATTAGGCAAACCAAAACAAGTTCAAACCCAAGCAAAGCATACAAATGCATATGGTGCATGCCTGTCCTATGGCTGATGAGGCTCATCTGTCGGTTATCCAGCCAACCCGACAAGTCTGAATTGTACTTAGACTGTCCCCCGATGTGCATCCCCAAGAGTCTATGCATAGCTTTTTCTCAAATAATCAATATTACTCAATGGGGGTAACATTTTCCGGGAATTTATATAGTGCCCGGTCACCCACTTACATCGTAGGGTCAACAGAGTATCGAGTTTTCAACCTGGTACACGTGGTGGCAAGCCACGGCACTTAATCCAGGGAACCTCGTATCTCAGATATTTCAAATTCATAAGCCATGTGAATAATTCAAAGTTCACATCTCAACATTCTCAACATCATAATCATTCATCAATCCAAATTTCATTTCCAAGTTCTTTTCAAAGCCATATTTCAAATCAAATCCTCATCATCCTCTTTTTCATTCTGTTCGTTAACAATCTCAATTCCAAAACAAAATTCTTTCTTTGATAGACAAATCAATCTTAAAACGTATAATGCTTAAAAACAAATCTTTTTAATTAATTACTTTAAATAAAACTTCCAATTTTATAAAATTTCGGCAGCATCTCCTCTAAAACTCGGACACTGCCACCCTTTTCGGGTCCCATCCAAACATTTTCTCAACCATTTCCAAATCTCAAACATTTTCCAAAATTGAACCAGTTCCAATGTCAAATTATTTTGAAATCAACCAATTCTAACAATAAAACTCTTTTTAAAATCGAATCAGCTCAAATGCTAAATCATTCATAAAACCAAACCAACTCACAATCAAACCGCTCCCAGAATCAATTTATTTTCATATCTCAAATTATTTCCAAAATCGTTTCATTTATATTACTAAGTAAACTCTAGAACCAAGAAAATCCACATTTCTTAATAATCAAGTAAATGACATTCCAAACCGGTTTTTATCCACAACCACACACCACTCACGCAATCAAGCACTAAATAATTCAGTCCAACAAGCCTTCACATCCATAAGACAAATACAATCACAGAAGTAAATCTCTTTGCACCGATATCTATTTATCACAACTCTGTAATATAAAATAGATTTTAAGAAAACCCCTACCTCGACACGCGAAACCATAATCCAAACGCGTCAACTGAACTCGTTTCTCTCAGTCCAAAATCAGCGGCAACTAAAGCCTCTGCTCCGCTTGCTTTCCCAAAAGCAGAGACAGCCTCAATCACTACATGTAAGCTCGGCTATTGATCCCTAACACATCAATATCGCAAAGACTTTAATACACGTAACAGGACACTAACGCAGAGGTTTTTCGAAACGTAAATACTTACTATAAAAGAACACAGAGCAGCAGGGATTTCAGCATCGGTTGGGCGGCTCCAATGGTGGCGCAGGACAGAAAAACTTGCAGTGACCATGTGATCATACATCCTGACACAGATAATCTCAGCAACCACCCTCACGGTAAAAACCAACTTAATAGACAAAGAAGTTGAAGCAAGCTTAGCGCTTACCACACAGATACCAACTTCAATGGGGGTTCCAAGTGGCAGCGGTGTTGTCCGGCGACAGAGGCACGGCCAGAAGCTTCGGCAACGGCGGATCTGACGGGGATGGCGCTGGCAACATGAGCGGCGACTGTGCGTGGCGGCTGGACGGGCGCGGTCCTCCCTTCCTCGCGGATCTCTCTCCTCTGCTTCACCCATGGACGACGACGCTGACAGCTGCAACAACGGTGACAGGCTTCACGGCGGGGACGACGGCGGCGACAGGAACCCGTGAAGACGACGACGAACGCGAGTTCAGTGGCTGGCGCGACGCTTCCTCTCTCACCCGCGAGCTCTCTCTTCCCTCTTCACGAACGGCGGCGACGACAGCGTTTGGAGGTGGCGGCGCGACGGTAGCTGGGTGTCCTAGCCGCGGTGAGCTCTCCCCCTCCCCGACGCTCTTTTCCTCCCTCCAGATCTCCCTCTTCTCTCTTCCCTTTCACCCTATTCTTTCTTCTCTGTCTCCGTTTATCCCTCTCTCCCTCAACGTTTTCTTTCTTTTCTTTCTTTAGTTTTTTCTAAAGCTGATAGTAATTGGGTTTTGGGAAAAAGGGTTAGCGGCGGCGTGTAACAGTAAGCAAGGAAAAGAAAGAAAATTAATGATGAGGTCAAAGAAAGGAATTGATATTCAAAGGAAGCATCCATAGTGAATCATAGTTTAATAGTTTATTAATCTTTATTTTCTCTTTAACAGTTTAAAGGTTAGTAGTCTTTTTGTTTAATACACATAGCATATAGTATTTATATTAGATATTTATTAGTTAAAATTTATATAAATATATAGAAGAAAACAATTTTAGTTTCCGTTATCTTATTAAGGTAGAAAAATTAGGATTTTGTTTAGTTAAGGTTTAATTTGAGAATTTGGGATTAAATTGGAATTTGATGATAATTTTAATAAAATTAGAGTATATCATATTAATTTGAAATTCAATTTAATCTCTTAAAATTACTTAAAAATATATTTAACTATCTATTTGCTAAACTTTATTATTTAAATATAGAAAATAATTCGATAATTATATAATCAGATAAAACCTTAAATTACTTTAAACTCAATCCATCAAAATTTGTTTTAATTATCTTTAATAAAATAACTTCTGAAGTTAACGCATGTAATGAATAAATAAATCAAATTAGTTCTTAATAAGATTTTTTTTTGAAATTTCTGGATCTTACATTGATCATAATGTTAATGTATTTTTTTACAGAATTAATAAAAATATTATAATTACTCACAAACTAATACTTTATTAAATATATTGTAATTTGTCTAAATACTTTTTTCATAAAAATTAATTATTTTTTGGTAACATATGGGTGTATTATTTTTTGTTTGGACTAAAAACACTATAATACAACAAACTAATATGATTCCAAGTATTATTATCTAGAAAATTTTACGATTTATTTTCAAATTAAGATCCTACGAAAATATTTTTTTCTATTTTACAAGTATGGTCAAACTTATTAGAAATATTAATATAATTAGTCAAAAAAAATATCTTGTAAATATTAATTTGCAAGAAATTATATATATATGCATTATGATTTTTATCATTGGAAAGATTTTTACGTTTTTCATTTAAATTTTGTATTATGTTTAATATTTTATTATAAATTTATGAATGTTATTTTTTTAGAAATATTTTTTAATATATATTTGTTTATTTTGTTTTATTTTTATTCGATAAAATTCAATATATTAGATTTTTGGTTATTTATTCGTAAATCGTGTTAGACTAATAAATTTTATGTATAGTTTTAAAAATTTATTATTCTATTATTATTATTATTATTTATGTATTAATTAATAGTATTAAATTTAAAAGTAGTTAAATAATAGTAAAATAGCACAATTTTTGTAATAAAAGAAGATATAATAAACTTAATAATTATGATAATAAAGTATGATTTATGAATAAATAGTACATTTATTACGTATCCTGTAACAATTTATATAAGTTATAAAAAAATATTTACGTGATGAATTTTAGTTTAAAACAATTTAAAAAATATAGATTTTTTATTTTATTTTAGTAAAAGATCTAAATTATTTAATACATTTCTTTTTTAATCATCAAAACTATACATATTTATCTATCTTATATTTTAAAAATATATTTTAATAGTGTAATACTAATTTTTTTATTTTTTGTTATATTTAATATGTTGAAAATATAAAAAAACCAATATATTGAATGTAAGTTTGTGGCCCAGAAAATAAAGAATTGCTACATAACTTTTCAAGCCAATATTCATGTGTTTTAGTTGGTTATTTTAGAAAAATTAACAATTCAATTAGGATTATTTGGTCGTTACAATAGTTACTAAATGACAAAAGTAAAATTAGCAATCTTTTAATACCAATGAACATCATATTCCAATATTTGTCAGTGAACATGTGATAATTTTCCTAACTTTTATTCTAATATTTTATAAAAAAATTATTAGATTATACTGTAGTTTTATCTTAAAGCCATCAATATTTTTTATTTTTTTTTTCAAGACAAATATTTATATTGGATCCAACTCACAAAAGACTAACATTCGTCCATCATATTAAACGCAGCCCACATATATATTATAAAAATATTAAATTTGTATTGATTATATTAAACACTAAAATCAGACATTAATTAACCATGGCTATAGGCCAATACAACTAATTCATCCTGCTAAGTTTTGAACAATTGCAGTAAATGTCTTTTTCACGGTACTTGTCTTTTACAAAAACTTTAACTAAGGAAATGACACATATCTTCTACTTACACACTAGTAATAGTATTGATTATTGACTACAAGTCTATAAGATAGAGTTTGATAAAAAGATCAAGACTGAAAGTCTGGGATTAAAATTGAGAGATAGAGATAGAAATTGAGAGATAAAGATAAAAATAAATTTTAATATTAAGTTTGGTATAAAAAATACAGAATTGAGTTATGTCTCAGTATCCTATTTAATTTTAAATAAATACAGAGACTAAAATGAGGCTAATGACCAATTACCCCTATTTTAAAATTAAAACATCACAAAATCTCCAAATAATAAAACCTGAAATCCCTAATCCCGACTTCCTTTGACTAATTCATTATAGAGAAGACTAATTTCAGGAGTTCGTATTGTGCCTAGATTGCTACCTAATTCTCGCATCAAATCCATTGATAGCTTTTGTTTAACTTTAATTTCATACTTGCACTTGCTTTCATAATTCCAAACATACATGATAAAAAAACATTATCACAGCAAAGATCAATATAATCCAACTTTCATCTGCAACACTCCCTAAAACAGATTGGTCATTTCATTAGTTAAGAACCTTCTTCCTTAAATTAGCGTTTACCTTCGCTATTTTTTCTGAAAATTTTTTGAAGCCACCACATTGGTCATTGGTCCACAAACAGTGACGGGCATGGGCGAATGTGCAGGGATAGACATGACTAATGCACAGGGATGATCGGTGGCGACAACGTAGGATGATCGGTGGTAACGACGCAAGGACGAACAGCCGCAGCAATGTAAGGACGAGCGGCGACGGCAACGCAGGGACGAGCGGTGGGAGAAGAGAGTTGGTTGAGTGTGAAGAGAAAGGAGAAGCCAAATGGGTAGAGTTGGAGTTTTAAGTTTTGATTAGGGGTATTTTAGGTACAAAATGTTATTAAAGTTTCAGTCCCCGTCTTTAAAATTTTCAGTCTTCAATGTCTCTACTTTTTGGAGGTACTGAAATACTAAAATTTTGAAAATAGAGATAGAAATTTAAGTACCAGTCTCTGGCTCAACAAACATAATACTGAGTCTCTGTCTTTTCAGTCTCAATTTCAGTCTCTGCAAACAAACGCTATCTAAGGGTCGTGCTATTGTGCTGAATGAAATTTGTTTTCTCAGCTGCTGAAACGATGTGGCTATATTAAGGGGTTAACACGTGTTGTGACGCTGCAAAAAATCCTGCAAATTGCTGTTGCATTTGCAGAACTCGTAGAAACTGTTGGTAGTGTTGCTGGATTAGTAATAGGTAATCCCTTGATTAATCTGTTGGACTTTTTGTCTGCTGTCCCGAAGAATATTTTTTATCTATAGTGTTTGGGTTTAGTTTTTTCATCTGGTCTAAATATTGTGTGATCCATACAATATGACGCTAATAACATTATGAAGCAAGAAAAAATATGATATTAACCTAAAAAATAATAATAACAATAACAAAAAAACACCAAAAGCAAGTGTGTGCTAGGGTATGAAGTCAGTAAATTGGGTTTTTATATTTCTGTTAGATAATTTTTCATCATTTTTTAGTTGGTTTAATGGTACCGACACTAATCAATCCTGCTCCTGTTGTTTCTCTTTCATATCCTTCAATTTTTCAGGCCTTTTAGAATCTTCTGTAAGTCAGCCTTTTCCCTCTTGACACCGACAAAGAGTCTGAATTATCCTAACTCTTTTAACACTTCTTTTCACATTATTATTATTATTATTATTATTATTATTATTATTATTATTAAACGGAGACTAAGTCCAAAGAAAAAGAAGAATTACAACATTATCCTAATCCATTTATTTTACATAAATAATTCAACTACAAAAAATATTACTAAGCCCAAAATAAAAAACTAAAAAATTTAATCATAATCATTATAACAAAATAATACTTATCTGATTATTATTATGATTATTCTCCTATCCCAAATAATACAAATCTTCATCCATTTCATTTGTTTTTTATTATTTCTTTAACCCCTTTTATTATGTTGCATTCAGTAACAACATAAGTTCATCACTTAACAAAAATATTGGATTCAACATCTAAAAATTCAATAAATTAATTATCACCACCTCATTTTTAATACTAACCTAATCTTGCATCAGTAAACATCAAATTGACCCACAATATTTGTACTACCTGAATCTCTAATAGGACTTATCTCTTTTAATCAAGACAACTCTAACATATTTCACGTGTATTCATCAAAAGACGTCCACTTCATTTTTTCACATGCTGAAAAATTTGTCATTCTCACCATAGCACTGCCCTAACTAGAATTGAAATACTAGCAGTTTTGCGGCGAGTAATTTAAAAATCAAAATGAGAAAAGAGCAAAGTAGTGTGAGAAGTGGGAAGGCAAGTAAAGTAGTGGGTGATTATCTTATCGTGGATCAACCATTTTGTAGGGTAAAATACATTTTCACTTTTACATTGGCCAATGTTTATGTTATTTCTAATTTTCTATATTACATGTTTTTGGTGATGCCAAACAATGCCCAAACAAGTTCAACGAGGCCCATTAGTTTAGTTATGGACTTACGGCAATGGATATATAACTGGCCTAGTATTGCACAAAAAAGAGTGTCCTAATAGAAACATCCATTATTTAACCAACTTGAGTTGGTCGAGTGGTCAGCTCACTCGTCTGCTTAAGCAAGTGTCGGGAGTTTGAACACTGCTTTGTGCATGCAGTAACTCATTGGCCAGCAACAGACTCTTAAATAGAGCTCAGATCGGCGACATATTAATCTTTAACTTGTCAAGTTGGGGGATACTGTTTGGATAAACTAAAAAAAGAAACATCCATTATTTCTAATTTTTTTAGAAAGATACCTAAATTAGTCATATAGCTAAGCTAAATTTGTGACTCTAATTCTAAGGGTCTCCATTAAATAACATTGTGACATTTATAATATAATTTTTTTGACCGTCGGTAATGGAGTTTATATCTCTTTCTACTTTTCTTTTACTTTCCATTTCTTCTAAAACCTTTTTTGCTGCCGTTTGAGATGAGATGAGAAGAGACAAGAAATAGAGAAAGTTCACCGTCGCAGTTTGCATTCGCCGTTCACCATCGCAGTTTGCGTTCGATGTTCACCGTCGCTGCGTCACAGTTCACGTTCGCTGTTCACCGTTGCGGTTCACGCTCGCCTTTCACTGTTCCCTGTCCCTCGCGTCGTCCTTTCTCTTCCCCTCTTTTATGTGTGCGAAACCTAATTCCCTATTTGGCGACTTTTTTCTTCTCTTCCAACCTCACTGAACACTGAGTATTTAATTGTTCTTCTACTATATTTTTCTCTGCAATTTCTTTATTATTGCTGCAATTTACCGTTATGATTATATCCTCATGTTCATACTTGCGATTGTTTCTTTGAATTCTCTTATATCATTTTAATTTTACCTGCACTCAACATGTTCAATGAAATGCTTCAACCAAATTTCTTTGAATGCTCTATTTGTTATTTCTTCTCTTAATTCATTTGATGTTTTTTTAGGCCAGCAAGTTCATAATAATAATGTATGTGTGAGTACCAAATGGCCAACTTGAAGAGAATTATATGATCTTTAGTTCACCATTCTCATAGAAGAGACACGTGTAGTACATTTAATTTTATGAGATTGAGATATTGTAGGTAGCTAGGAGCCTAGGAATCAAATGTAGAACCAACCAAGTATTTATGAGAGTTTGTTGTCTCATAATTGTGATAGAAAGTAGAGACCAATAGATTCAGTTAAAAACTTAAAATTGAACCATTATAGACTATCTGTCTATATGACTGATTTTATTAGTAGTTTTAATGTTTCATACACTTGTTAAGCTTACCACATTTTTTTAATAATGGTAACAATACTAAAATAATAATTAAAAAAACTGTATCTTCCATACGCATATAACTATTCATTAGCAAGAATAGGATGGTATCAGATGAGAAAGAACCTTATCTGAATATAAATGTAATCCATTGCACACAATTCGATGAGCATGGGGTAAGTCACTGTTTTATAACTCACTCATGCATCTTCTTCTATCTTCTACTCAATAAACTAAGTGCATAAATTTATTAAAATGGTAGTTAAATTTATGAACTCTTGCTAGACTAAAATTGTTCTAAGGACTTGCTACAAAATTGTATTCAAAGGAGTTGATTAAACATGATCAAAGTATAAATTGATCAAAGTATCGTTAAGCCTTTATTATTGATTTGCTTCATAGAGCTCAGAACTAGTTATCTGTTGTTGGTGCTTAGAAAAATAGTAAGAAAACAACTCTAGTTCTCTGTCAAAAGTTGAAGAATTACTGGACAAAGAGGTGAGATCTCTAATACATGTTTCTTTTAAACCATTGTATTATTCTAGTTCTTTTTTCTTTCCCAAGTTTTCAACTATCACTACAACAAATTGAATATATAGCTACACTTATTGTTATTATTCTGAGTATTGAAAAAGCAAGAATAGCATTATACTGAATCTATATATATAGCTGAGGGGCTCATAATAGTAGTAAGCTTATGTGTTACTCCTAGCTTGGATGTAAGTTGAATGTGATGAATGAGTATAAATTTTCTATGACAAATATTTGTAACATTTTCAGTTGATGCTTTATTTATTTCTTGTTACTATTGTTAATTATTAAATTTTTCTATCCATTTGGGTAGTTGAATGATGAATTTAAGCGCTTCTTGTCAAAGAGTGTTATCAGATGCAGAATAGATTGCTCATTTTCCTTATTGTTTCCTAAAAAAATAATATAAAGATATAACATAATTTGACTGACTTGTATAAATCAAATCACTTTTATATTTTGAACTTAAATTAATTAAATGTCACTTTTATATATACACTTCATAATGGTTATCTCATGAGGCAGATTTCAACTGAAGAGGTATTAACGACAGATTTTTTATTGTTAAAGTACTCCTCCTATGTGATTATCTTTTAGA
Organism: Arachis hypogaea; assembly: GCF_003086295.3. Taxonomy (NCBI): domain Eukaryota; kingdom Viridiplantae; phylum Streptophyta; class Magnoliopsida; order Fabales; family Fabaceae; genus Arachis; species Arachis hypogaea. Next base: position 87,952,543 of record NC_092040.1, read on the forward strand.
AGAACAAACTCACTTGCATATTTAATATGAAAAAATTTTGTAGGGTGGTCAAAGTTCTAAAACTCCTATGTGTATTTTGCTTCTGTAGTTAGAAGAATTAACAAATCTAAGATTTGCTTTCTGTTTTCCATTTTCTTTACACTTTGCTAAGATTTGTTTGCCTTTTATGTATATATGGATTGGAATTATTACATGGATAAAACCTATGAAACAGATATGGGATTATCAGACTAAAAATTGTGTCCAGACTTTGGAGGGTCACACACACACAATGTATCTGATGTATGCTTTCATCCTGAGCTCCCTATAATTATTACTGGTTCTGAGGATGGTACAGTACGAATATGGCACTCCACAACGTATAGGTAATTGGAGATTCATAGAATACTAAGTTCTAAGCTTATCTTCAATTTGCTTAGTTCCTTATGGCCTTTCAGCCAATTGTCATCAATAACTTGTGGAACTTGAATAATTTAACTAACCTTGACCTTTGATCATAGGTAACGAGGGTTTATAACACTTTTTTCTTCCCTAGAAACAATGATATTTTGTCTCATGTTTCTTTTTAACCTTTCCTCTCATGCTGTTTTTGTTAAAAGATTATACTCTATAGAGAGTTCTTTTTCATGACAATGATGCCTGGATTTGAGATTCACCAGAGTGGAATGGATTTCATCTGATTCTTCTAATTGTATTAACAATTTTCCCATCAATTAAGCTTTCCTTTCTAGACTTGAAGATTGACTAAAACTAGTTTGAAGTATGGATATGAACATATTGTGGCCATTTAACAATTTTATGGTGGTTTAATCTGCTTTCAGGCTTGAGAATACATTGAACTATGGTCTTGAAAAAACATTGTTTCCATTCGAACTATGGTCTTGAAAGAACATTGTTTCCATTCGAAATATGGTTTATTCCGGTGTACCTATGTATTTTTAGAGATGATAACAATGGTTGCCATTGTTAAATATGACTTATTTTTTTAATTTATAATTAAAAAATCCTTGAAAAATCATGCTGGTTGTTCATGTATTTTTGTGTATTTCTATATATTGTTTGTAGATCTATATACTATTTGGAGATGATGATAACGCCGAATTGAAAAAACTTAAAAGGGAATTCGCCGTTTGGTTAGGCGAACTTGCCAATTTTTATAGAGTTCGACGGACCAATGAAAAAAAAATCGTATTTTGGGAATTAAAGTTCAAAAATCATGTTTGTAGAAATATAAATTTTTTTTATTTTATTATTGAAAAAAATCCTAGTTAAAATTATATACTTGTTTTTATGGTAGTGTGGTTCGATTTCTGGAATCACGAGGCATGATAGAGGATGCTCTTGAAGTAGCTATTGACCCTGACTATAGGTTCGAATGTTCAATCTAGCCATGCAGCTTAGGAGATTAGTGGTTGTAAAAGTAAGTTAAAAAAATTTCATGTGCTTAAAAGGAGATAGCCTTTGACTTATAAAAGTTTTATAATGTAACTTACTGATTACTTTCTTGTTTTACTTTAAATTATGAGAACTACTCATCCTTTTTTCTCCTCTTCGATCAGAGCATTACCACAGAAGTGCAGAGTGAGTCTAAATGGAAGCAGTTGGGAGAATTAGCCATGTCTACTGAAAAAGTGTTTTTCTTTATAAATACTTATCATAGTATAATTTTAAATATTTATTGTTATTGTCACTGTTAGTAATGATCTAGGGGCTTTGATGTTGATCATTTTTCTTAACTAATGGATTTTTAGCATGGTTTAATTTCATCTTTATTAGCATGTTTATTTACTGCATTTCATGAATTCTCATAAAATTGTTATTGGCAATATTCTTCAAATGCATTCTAATCATTGCATTATTTCATTTGCAGAGGACAAGAGTTGCTTGTGAAGCAATTGTTGAAGCTGGGTACTATTGAGGTTGAAGGTGAAGCGAAGTTGCGGAAAAAAGTTGAGGATTAAGTTATAAGTACAATTGTTAGTTTCATATGTTTGGATTAAGTTGGGATTTTTTGAATTTACATTTTATGGATTATGACTATTTAAAACTTATAGAATTCAACTTTTGAAATATATTGTTTTTATTTTGTAAAACTTGTGCGATTGAGTTTAAATTTATTGAAATATAATGCCATTTATTATTTTGTTGGTAGACACAAATTATTATTTATAATAGAAATAATTTTTGCAATAATTAATAAAAGAAAGTATTGATGCTGGAGAGATTATGACAGTTTAAAACAGTCACTAAATAAAGAAAAAAGCTGTCACAGAAATTAGTAATATATCTAAAAACTGTTATAAAACTAGTAACTTAGTGACGGTTTAAAATAGTTATGAAATATAAGAAAAAACTATCACAGGAATTAGTAATTTAACAACAGTTTCAAAACGTCGCGAAATACATCATAAAAAACACCTTTACAAGTGTTACAAATTAGTGACGGTTTTATACTTTAAAAATCGTCAAAAACAATTTAGCGACACTCCATACCAAAGGTGGTCCAAAACTGTCACTATGTCAGTTGGCGACGCTCAAATCTGTGATTCTTTTTTTAACCGTTGCAAAACCATTTAGTGACAGTTAAAACCATCGCCAAGCATTAAAAAAAACGTCGCCAAAATGCTATTTTGTTGTAGTGTGTCAAACTGATAGTAGAGACATGAATCTGGTTAGTTGGAAGGTGTTGATCACCCTTAAGAAATTTGGTAGCTTGGGAATTCGAGATCCCTTTTGTGCTAATATTAAAAATTCTAGATCCGTTTTGTGCTAATGTTGCTCTTCTTATGAAACTAGTTTGACAATTTTTTCATCATCCAAACAAGTTATGGGTTCAATTGTTGGCGAAAAAATATTGTTCCTCTCCCAAAAACTATTTTTGTCGGTCTTGAGACACAAGCTCTTATATTTGGAAGAGTATATGTAAAACTTGGGATCTCTTGAAGGATGGTTTTGTTTGAAGTATTGGGAATCTAAACCAGAATTTTTGATTTCTAATTGGAGAAAAGAGGGGCATCTTTGTCATGAGATGAATTATGTTTACATTTCTGACTCGGATCTCCGGATCTTGGATCTTTGGTCATCTGGACAGTGACACTTTCAAAATATCTATTCTTCTCTAAACTAATTTTTGTAAGGCAACATTCTTTCCTATAATCCGGATGTGCAAGTTTGTTCAGTGGTAGGATGGTTTTGGTTTAGTGTGACGTCAAAGGTTTATGACTCTCGTAGTGGTTACTTGTAGCTCAGTAAGAAGAAGTTTGGTTGAGAGGACCAGGGGAATTGGCTTTGGTTTTGGCGTCATCTTCTTCTGGAAAAATATAAATTATTGGCCTGACTTTGTCTTAGGGAGGCTCTACCCACTGCTACTTTTCATTTCAAGAGGGACATCTCACTAACGGACAGTTGTCCACGATATTTTTTTGTCAGAAATTGATTGTTCATTATATTCGAGATTGTCCAAAAGCTCAACTAGTTTAACAGGCTTTGGAGATTTATGATCAATCTCTGGATTTGATGAACTGGTTCTTACTTCATAGTAAAGAGCGCCATTTTAGATTTTTTCTGGTTTATAGTGGATTTAGCATTCCAAGAATAATGAGATCTTTCATCCATACGAGTCTTGGCCTCTAAATAAGGTGACTAGTGTGGCTTTATCCTTTGAAAAGAAATTTGGAATATTTTTGAGTTGTAACGAGTTTTTATCTCCTCTACTATTAGTTGCTCATGGATTCTTCCTCAGTGGCTACTTTAAGATTAATTATAATGCAAGATATCCTGGTATTGGCGATCGGGTTGGTTTTATTTGTGTTAGCAGAGATTGAAATAGAAGTTGGCAATGAGGTTGTTTGGAAACAATTGAAAGTCGTAATATTCTGTAAAGAGAGTTGTTTGCTATTTGGAGAGGATATCTTCTAGCCTAAGACTTGCGGCAAAGAGATATTATTTGTGAAATAGATTGTGTGGATGTCTTTACTCTTGTCAATAATTTTCAGGATAACTCTGATTTTGTTGATCTTTTGGTGCTAAAAATTCGGGATATCATGTCTTGGAAATGGCATGTTAACTTCCTATTGATTTTAAGAGATGCAAATAAAGTGGTAGACATAATGGCAAAGATGGCAAAGCAGTTCCTTATTCTTTGTTTTTTTCTTTCTTGTTTGTTCTATTGCTACTTTCCAGTCACCAAATAAAATTACCATTGATTTTGTAATTTCCATGAAATATGTGTCCACTATCTTAAGTTGAGTGATTAACTTTTCATTTTACCACATTACCAATTTCTTCACGTCAGAGAATCTTGATCCACACATAATAATTAAAGGATTAATCTTAGTATACAAGCAATTAGCAATTACAAGCCTTATAAGTGTGAAACTTACTAAAACCCTAAACGCGCTCAAATTCATACATACAAGTCACGCGCTATATAACAGAATTTAGTTTCAATCAAAATCAATTAACGCGCGAATATTTCACTTCCAATCTTCAAAATATTTCATTACCTTCTTCGAATCTCTTGTCAAGTTTCTTCGTTTTCCTTCTCGCGTTCTCCCTTAGTCTTTTGGATCCTTTTTCTTCTGCGTTTATCACTTCTTTGGTCTTTGTCATTCACCTGAGTTTTGCGAACTGTAACGCTAGCTTCGTTTTATTTCGATTTTCTGGTTTTTGAAATCAAATTTTGAAGTCCTTTTGAAGATAATGGATTATTCAACCTCAGATTGTCAGCTCAATCACGGCGAAGTGGATTCAATCTCAGATTGTCAGCTCAATCACGGCAAAGTAGGTTTTGAATTTGAATCGAACGAAGTTCCTGAGGTTTGATTTAGTTTCAGTTAATTATGATTGTCTAGTTGAATAATTCGTGAACCTAGATTGTGAAATTAATGCGTAAACATAATCTGTGAATTGAATCTAATGCATTAGTTTTGATTAATTATCTGCAATTTATAACAAACGCTCAGGTGTAGATCAGAACTTTTTGGGTGTATTTTTAGGGAGGTTTGGGTGTATTTTAGGAAAGTTTGGGTGTATTTACAGTTTATGGTTTTTCTTGTTATTTTTAATTGACTTGTTGTCGTTTGGGTGTATATCAGGAGTCTTTGGGTGTATGTTACTTTGATTGTTATTTTTTTATGAGGTGCAAAAATTCTATAGTATTTTATTGTTTTTAACATGTTGTATTTTGCAGCCCCTCTCTGTTGTTGATGAGCAACTTGTTCCCAAGGTTGGAATGACTTTTAAAAACCTTGAAGATGCTGCAAAATTATACAAGGACTATGCCAAGGCTGTAGATTTTTCTACAAGAGTTCGGAGTACAAATAAAAAGGGTGTATAGTTACAAAATATGGGTGTAAACCATAGTTTTTCTTGGGTGTATTTCTGAACTTTCTTACATATATATATATTTCAGAATCTGCTGTTTATGTTATAAATTATTTTTTATTTTTTTATTATGGTATAGGGTTTAGGGTTTAGGGTTTAGGGTTTCGGATTTAGGGTTTAAGGGTTTAAAGGTTTATGGGTTTAAGGGTCTAGGGGCTTAGGGTTTAGGGTTTAGGATTTTAGCAGTTTAGGAATAAAGCATTAGGGGATAGAAGTCTGGTGTATATTTAACTTTCCTTGGGTGTAAGATGAGATCTTATGGGTGTAAAAATTAATAATTTGGGTGGTTTAGGGTTTAGGGTTTAGGGTTTTAGGGTTTAGGATTTAGGGTTTAGGATTTTAGGGGTTTAGGAATAAAGCATCATGGGATAGAAGTCTGGTGTATATTTAAATTTTTTTTTGGGTGTAAAATGAGATCTTATGGGTGTAAAAATCAATGATTTGGGTATAGTAGGTTGGGTGGTTTAGGGTTTAGGTTTTTAGGGTTTAGTGTTTAGGTTTAGGGTTTATGTTTTAGGGTTTAGAGTTTATGGTTTAGGGTTTAGGGATTAGGGTTTTAGGGTTTAGGGTTTAGTTTTTAGGGCTTGGGTTTTAGGGTTTAACGTTTATGGTTTAGGGGTTAGGGTTTAGGGGTTTAGGGGTTCAGGGTTTATGAATTTAGAGTTAGGGTTTAGGGTTTAGGGTTTTTGGGTTAGGGTTTAGGTTTTTAGGGTTTAGAGTTTATGGTGTTAGGGATAAATCATTAGGGGGGATAGATGTTTGGGTGTATAATCAACATTCTTTGGGTGTAAAATTCCAGGTTATGAGTGTATATTTGGTTTGATGTTTTCCTTCATATTATAGTACCTGTAAATCAGACATTTTGAATACACCAGAAAGAGTTTAATTATGGAAAAAAATTTACTTATAATTAGATCAAATATATTTACATCATGTGTTCAATTTCTTACAAGAGTATATAACAGTTACATTAATCAACGACAATATCATTAGAATCTATCTGATAAAATGGACTGAATAAAAATGAGGATGGCTTGAAAAGTCTTATTGCATCACTTCTCCTCGCTCATATTTCTGAATTTCTCACTGGTGGACGAAATTGTGATCAATGATATTGACTTTTTGGTCTTGTATGATTTTACTCTTAGGGCACTGTTTATTTGAAGTCACAACTCCGTTCAACTAACCAGCAAGTGTACTGGGTCGTCCAAGTAATAACCTTACGTGAGTAAGGGTCGAATCCACAGAGATTGTTGGTATGAAGCAAGCTATGGTCACCTTGCAAATCTCAGTTAGGCAGATTTAAAATAGTTTATGGGTTTTCGAAAATAGAAATAATAAAATAGAATATAATAAAAAGGATAGAACACTTATGCAGATTCATTGGTAGGATTTCAGATAAGCGGATGGAGATGCTGTAGAGCTCTTGGACGCCTGCTCTCCTACTCCTTCTATTCAATCCTTCTTACTCCTTTTCATGGCAAGCTTTGTATAGGGGTTCACCATCAACTGTGGCTACTTTCATTCCTCACGGGGAAATAACCTGTGCGGCTGTCACTCGCACAGCTAACCAGTCTGGAGGCATCACCCATGGCTGATGGCTACATCCCATCCTCGCAGTGAAAACTATGCAACGCACTCTGTCACAGTACGGCTAATCACCGGTTGGTTCCCGCTCCTACTGGAATAGAATCCCTCTTTTGCGTCTGTCACCAACGCCCAGCAGGTTAAAGTTTGAAGCACGTCACGGTCATTCATGATCGGAATCCTACTCGGAACACCACAGACAAGGTTGGACTTTCCGGACTCCCAGGATCCTACTCGGAACACCACAGACAAGGTTGGACTTTCCGGATCCAGATGAATGCCGCCAACTATCTAACTTATACCACGAAGATTCTGTTGGGGAATCTAAGAGATACGCATTCAAGCTCTGTTGCATGTAGAACGTACATGGTTGTCAATCACGCACATTCATAATTGAGAATGATAATGAGGGTAATTTGACTCATAACATTCATCATATTCTTGGGTACGAATGAATATCTTGGAATAAGAATAAAAGAGAATTGAATAAAAGAAGATAGAATTTCATTAATACTTGAGGTACAGCAGAGCTCCACACCCTTAATCTATGGTGTGCAGAAACTCCACCGTTGAGAATACATAAGCAAAGAGTTCAGGCATGGCCGAATGGCCAGCCCTCTCTATGATCAAGTGACCGAATAATGAAAGACTTAAAGTGGTCAAAAGATGTCTAATACAATAGATAAATGTCCTATATATACTAGACTAGCTTCTAGGGTTTACATGAGTAAGTAATTGATGCATAAATCCACTTCCGGGGCCCACTTGGTGTGTGCTTGGGCTGAGCTTGATGAATTCACGTGCTAAGGCATATCTTGGCGTTGAACTCTGAGTTATGACGTGTTTTGGGCGTTCAACTCCGGATCATGACGTTTTTCTGGCGTTTTACTCCAGACAGCAGCGTGTACTTGGCGTTCAACGCCAAGTTACGTCGTCATTCTTCGAATAAAGTATGAACTATTATATATTGCTGGAAAGCTCTGGATGTCTACTTTCCAACGCCGTTGAGAGCGCGCCAATTGGAGTTCTGTAGCTCCAGAAAATCCATTTCGAGTGCAGGGAGGTCAGATTCCAACAGCATCAGCAGTCCTTTTGTTAGCCTTCTTCAGAGTTTTGCTCAAATCCCTCAATTTCAGTCAGAATTTACCTGAAATCACAGAAAAACACACAAACTCCTAGTAAAGTCCAGAAATGTGAATTTAACATAAAAACTAATGAAAACATCCCTAAAAGTAGCTTAAACTTACTAAAAACTATATGAAAACAATGCCAAAAAGCGTATAAATTATCCGCTCATCACAACACCAAACTTAAATTGTTGCTTGTCCCCAAGCAACTGAAAATCAAATAGGATAAAAAGAAGAGAATATACTATAAAGTCCAAAATATCAATGAATATTAATTTAATTAGATGAGCGGGACTTGTAGCTTTTTGCTTCTGAACAGTTTTGGCATCTCACTTTTTCCTTTGAAGTTTAGAGTGATTGGCTTCTCTAGGAACTTAGAATTTCAGATAGTGTTATTGACTTTCCTAGTTAGGCATGTTGATTCTTGAACACAGCTACTTTATGAGTCTTGGCTGTGGCCCTAAGCACTTTGTCTTCCAGTATTACCACCGGATACACAAATGCCACAGACACATAACTGGGTGAACCTTTTCAGATTGTGACTCAGCTTTGCTAAAGTCCCCAGTTAGTGGTGTCCAGAGCTCTTAAGCACACTCTTCAGCTTTGGATCACGACTTTAACCACTCAGTCTCAAGCTTTTCACTTGGACCTTCATGACACAAGCACATGGTTAGGGACAGCTTGATTTAGCCGCTTAGGCCTGGATTTTACTTCCTTGGGCCCTCCTATCCATTGATGCTCAAAGCCTTGGATCCTTGCTACCCTTGCCTTTTGGTTTTAAGGGCTATTGGCTTTTTCTGCTTGCTTTTTCTTTCTATTTTATTTTTTTTTCGCCACTTTTTTTTTTCACTGCTTTTTCTTGCTTCAAGAATCAATTCATGAATTTTTCAGTTCATCAATAACATTTCTCTTTGTTCATCATTCTTTCAAGAGCCAACAATTTTAACACTCATAAACAACAAGATCAAAAATATGCACTGTTCATTCATTCATTCAGAAAACAAAAATTATTGCCACCACATCAATATAATTAAATCAAATTCACTAATAATTTCGAAAATTATGTACTTCTTGTTCTTTTGAATTAAAACATTTTTCTTTTAAGAGAGGTGAAAGACTAATGGATTTTATTCATAGCTTTAAGGCATGGTTACACACTAATGATCATGAAGTAGAAACACAAAAACATAATACTTAAAAACAGAAAACAGAAAGAAAATAAAGAACAAGGAATGAATCCACCTCTAGTGGCGTCTTCTTCTTGAAGGACCAATGATGTTCTTCAACTCTTCTATGTCCCTTCCTTGCCTTTGTTGCTCCTCTCTCATAGCTCTTTGATCTTCTCTTATTTCTTGGAGAGTGAGGGCGTGTTCATGGTGTTCCACCCTTAGTTGTTCCACGTTTTGGCTCAAGTCTTCTAAGGAGGTACTGAGTTGCTCCCAATAGTTGTTGGGAGGAAAGTGCATTCCATGAGGCATTTGTTGATGAACTTCCTCATGTTCTCCTTGGGGGCCGTGAGGAACTTCCCTTGTTTGCTCCATCCTTTTCTTGGTGATGGGCTTGTCTTCTTCAATGGAGACATCTCCATCTATGATAACTCCAGCTGAGTAGCATAAATGGCATATGAGGTGGGGGAAGGCTAGCCGTGCCATGTATGAAGGCTTGTCAGCTATTTTGTAGAGTTCATTGGCTATGACTTCATGAACCTCTACTTCCTCTCCAATCATGATGCTATGAATCATGATTGCCCGATCCACAGTAACTTCAGATCGGTTGCTTGTAGGGATGATGGATCTTTGGATGAACTCCAACCATCCTCTAGCTACAGGCTTGAGGTCCAGTCTTCTTAGTTGGACTGGTTTGCCTTTGGAGTCTACTCTCCATTGGGCGCCTTCCACACAAATGTCCATTAGGACTTGGTCCAACCTTTGATTGAAGTTGACCCTCCTTGTGTAGGGGCGTTCATCACCTTGCATCATGGGTAGATGAAACGCCAACCTCACATTTTCCGGACTGAAATCTAAGTATTTCCCCCGAACCATTGTGAGATAGTTCTTTGGATTCGGGTTCATACTTTGATCATGGTTCCTTGTGATCCATGCATTAGCATAGAACTCTTGAACCATCAGTAATCCGACTTGTTGCATGGGGTTGGTTATGACTTCCCACCCTCTTCTTTGGATCTCATGTCGGATTTCCGGATACTCATTCTTTTTGAGCTTGAAGGGGACCTCAGGGATCACCCTCTTCTTTGCCACAACATCATAGAAGTGGTCTTGGTGGCTCTTGGAGATGAATCTCTCCTTTTCCCATGATTCGGAAGTGGAAGCTTTTGCCTTCCCTTTTCCTTTTCTTGAGGAAACTCCGGTCTTGGGTGCCATTGATGGTGAATGAAAAATAAAAAGCTAGGCTTTTTACCACACCAAACTTAAAATTTGCTCGTCCTCGAGCAAAAAGAAAAGAAGAGTAGAAGAAGAAGAAGAAGAAAATGTGAGTAGAGAGGGAGAAGGGGGGTTCGGCTATGTAGAGAAGAAGGGGTTATGTTGTGTGAAAATGAAGAAGAAAAGGGAGGTATTTATAGGGAGGGGGAGGGTGAGGTTTCGGCCATTTTGGGTGGGAATGGGTGGGAAATTGAATTTGAATGTAATGGGGGTAGGTGGGGTTTATGGGGAAGAGGAGGTTGATGTAAATGGTGCATGGGGTAATTGGGAAGAGAAATTGATGTGATTGGTGAAGGTTTTTGGGAAGGGTGACATTGAGAATGAGATTTGGATTAGGAGAGTGTGAATAGGATTAAAAGAAAAGGGAGGTGGGGATCCTGTGGGGTCCACAGGTCCTGAGGTGGGGATCCTGTGGGGTCCACAGGTCCTGAGGTGAAAAGAAATACCATTCCTTCACCCTATAGGCGTGTAAATTGCCTTCATGCACCATTCTGGCGTTCAAACGCCCATCGGTGCATGTTCTGGGCGTTAAACGCCCATGTGATGCTTGATTCTGGCGTTGAACGCCAGTTTCAAGCTTGTTTCTGGCGTTCAACGCCAGATTGTCCTCTGCGTGCGCATCCTGGCGTTAAACGCCAGGATGTTGCTTGTTTTGGGCGTTCAGCGCCAGGAAGATGCTCTGTTCTGGCGTTGAACGCCCGCCGGATGCATCTTCTGGGCGCTGAACGCCGGCCCGTGCGTCCTCCAGGGTGAAAATTTTTTTTCTTCTGTTTTTGACTCTGTTTTTAATTTTTTTGATTTTTTCGTGACTCCTCATGATCATGTACCTAATTAAACACAAAAATAACAAAGAAACAAAATAAAATAAAATTAGATAAATAAAATTGGGTTGCCTCCCAACAAGCGCTTCTTTAATGTCAATAGCTTGACAGTGGCTCTCATGGAGCCACAGAGCAATCAAGTCAATGTTGTCTAGTCCCAACACCAAACTTAGAGTTTGGATATGGGGTTTGAACACCAAACTTAGAGTTTGGTTGTGGCTTCACAACACCAAACTTAGAGTTTGACTGTGTGGGCTCTTCTTGACCTTGAACTGAGAGAAGCTCTTCATGCTTACTCTCTTTTGTCACAGAGGGATTACCATGTGCTTGAAACACAAGGTATTCTCCATTCAATTGAAGGATTAATTCTCCTCTGTTGACATCTATCACAGCTTCTGCTGTGGCTAGGAAAGGTCTTCCTAGGATGATGCATTCATCATCTTCCTTCCTAGTATCTAGGATTAGGAAATCAGCAGGGATGTAAAAGTCTTCAACTTTTACTAGCACGTCCTCTACTATCCCATGAGCTTCTCTTATGGATTTATCTGCCAATTGTAATGAGAACAAGGCAGGTTGTACCTCAATGATTCCCAGCTTCTCCATTACAGAGAGTGGCAAAAGGTTTATTCCTGACCCAAGATCACATAGAGCTTTCTCAAAGCTCATGGTGCCAATGGTGCAAGGTATTAAGAACTTGCCAGGATCTTGTCTCTTTTGAGGTAGAGTTTCCTGAATCCAAGTATCCAAATCACTAATGAGCAAGGGAGGTTCACTTTCCCAAGTCTCATTACCAAACAGCTTGGCATTCAGCTTCATGATAGCTCCTAAATATTGAGCAACTTGCTCTCCAGTCACATCTTCATCCTCTTCAGAGGATGAATAATAGTCAGAGCTCATGAATGGCAGAAGGAGATTGAATGGAATCTCTATGGTCTCTGTATGAGCCTCAGATTCCTCAGGATCCTTATTAGGAAGCTCCTTCTTGCTTGGAGGACGTCCCAGGAGGTCTTCCTCACTGGGATTTTCGTCCTCCTCCTCCTTTGTGCATTCGGCCATGTTGACTAAGTCAATGGCTTTGCACTCTCCTTTTGGATTTTCTTCTGTATTGCTTGGGAGAGTACTGGGAGGAGTTTCAATAACTTTCTTACTCAGCTGGCCTACTTGTGCCTCCAAATTCCTAATGGAGGATCTTGTTTCATTCATGAAACTGTAAGTGGCCTTTGACAGATCAGAGACTATATTGGCTAAATTAGAATTATTTTGTTCAGAGTTCTCTGTCTGTTGCTGAGAAGATGGTGGATATGGCTTACTATTATTCAGCCTATTGCGTCCACCATTATTAAAGCCTTGTTGAGGCTTTTGTTGATCCTTCCAGGAGAAATTTGGATGATTTCTCCATGATGGGTTGTAGGTGTTTCCATAAGGTTCACCTAAGTAATTAACCTCTACCATGGCAGGGTTCTCAGGATCATAAGCTTCTTCAGAAGCTACCTCTCTAGTACTATTGGATGCATGTTGCAATCCATTCAGATTTTGAGAGATCATGTTGACCTGTTGAGTCAACACTTTGTTCTGAGCCAGTATGGCATTCAGAGCATCAATTTCAAGAACTCCCTTCTTCTGAGGGACCCCATTATTCACGGAATTCCTCTCAGAGGTATACATGAACTGGTTGTTTGCAACCATGTCAATGAGTTCTTGAGCCTCTTCAGGTGTTTTCTTCAGGTGAATAGATCCACCTGCAGAGTGGTCCAGTGACATTTTCGAAAATTCAGATAGACCATAATAGAATATATCTAATAAGGTCCATTCTGAAAACATGTCAGATGGACATCTCTTGGTCAGCTGCTTGTATCTTTCCCAAGCTTCATAGAGGGATTCACCATCTTTTTGTTTGAAGGTTTGAACATCCACTCTCAGCTTGCTCAGCTTTTGAGGAGGGAAGAACTTATCTAAGAAGGCAGTGACCAGCTTATCCCAGGAGTCCAGGCTATCCTTAGGTTGTGAATCCAACCATATTCTAGCTCTGTCTCTTACAGCAAAAGGGAAAAGCATGAGTCTGTAGACTTCAGGATCAACTCCATTCGTTTTTACAGTGTCACAGACTTGCAAGAACTCAGTTAAGAACTGATAAGGATCTTCAGATGAAAGTCCATAAAACTTGCAGTTTTGTTGCATCAAAGCAACTAGTTGAGGCTTAAGCTCAAAGTTATTGGCTCCAATGGCAGGAATGGAGATGCTTCTTCCATCAAACTTGGATGTTGGCTTTGTGAAATCACCAAGCATTCTCCTTGCATTATTATTATTATTTTCGGCCATCTCCTTCTCTTGTTCGAAAATTTCTGAAAGGTTATTTCTGGATTGTTGTAATTTAGCTTCTCTTAATTTTCTCTTCAGAGTCCTTTCAGGTTCTGGATCAGCTTCAACAAGAGTGCCTTTATCCTTGTTCCTGCTCATAAGAAAGAGAAGAACAAGAAAAGAAAGAGGAATCCTCTATGTTACAGTATAGAGATTCCCTTATGTTAGTAGAAGAAGAAAGGGGTAGAAGAATGAAGGAGGAGGTTCGGTTTATGGATGAAGAGAGGTGGATAGAAGTGTTAGTAATTAAATAATTAAATAAAAGAAGAAAAGAGAAGAGAAATTCGAAATTAATTTTTGAAAAAGGGGTTAGTATTTTCGAAAATTAAAGATAAAATATAATTAAAATTAAAACATGAAACAATTAGTTAATTAAAAAGAATTTTTGAAAAAGGGGTGAGATATTTTCGAAAATTAGAGAGGAAAAAGTAGTTAGTTGGTTTTGAAAAAGATAAGAAAGAAACAAAAAGTTAGTTAGTTGATTGAAAAAGATCTGAAATCACATTTTGAAAAAGATAAGAAGATAAGAAAAAGATAAGATGTTTTGAAATCAAATTTTGAAAAAGATAAAATTCTTGAAAAAGATAAGATAAAAGATAAAAAGATATATTTGAAAAAGATATTTGAAAAAAAAGATTTAATTTTAAAAATTACTTAACTAACAAGAAACTACAAGATAAGATTCTAGAATTTAAAGATTGAACCTTTCTTAACAAGAAAGTAACAAACTTCAAATTTTTGAACCAATCACATTAATTGTTAGCTAATTTTCGAAAATTTGATAAAAAGATAAGAAAAAGATTTTTGAAAATATTTTGAAAAATAATTTTTTGAAATTTTCGAAAATTATAAGAAAAATGAAAAAGATATGATTTTTGAAAAAGATTTTGAAAAGATAAGATTTTTAAAATTGAAATTTTGACTTGACTTGTAAGAAACAACTAATTTTTTTTTTAAATTTTTTTGACCAAGTCAACCCAAAATTTCGAAATTTTAGAGGAAAATAAGGAAAAGATATTTTTGATTTTTAAATTTTGAATGACAAACACAAAAATGACCCAAAACATGAAAATTTTGGATCAAGACACAAGATGCATGCAAGAATGCTATGAATGTCAAGATGAACACCAAGAACACTATGAAGATCATGATGAACATCAAGAACATAATTTTGAAAAAAATTTTGATGCAAAGAAAACATGCAAGACACCAAACTTAGAAATCTTTAATGCATGAAAATTATGAATGCAAAAATGCACATGAAAAACAACAAAAGACACAAAACAAGAAATCATCAAGATCAAACAAGAAGTCTTGTCAAGAACAACTTGAAGATCATGAAGAACACTATGAATGCATGGATTTTCGAAAACAATGCAAGAAAAATTTTAAAAGCATGCAATTGACACCAAACTTAAAAATTAACACAAGACTCAAACAAGAAACACAAAATATTTTTGATTTTTATGATTTTATGATTTTTTTGTATTTTTATTTAATTTTTTCGAAAACAAAGTTTGTAAAAACGAAAAATAAAAGAAAAATTTTTGAAAAAGATTTTTGAAAAGAAAATTACCTAATCTGAGCGACAAGATGAACCGTCAGTTGTCCATACTCGAACAATCCCCGGCAACGGCGCCAAAAACTTGGTGGACGAAATTGTGATCAATGATATTGACTTTTTGGTCTTGTATGATTTTACTCTTAGGGCACTGTTTATTTGAAGTCACAACTCCGTTCAACTAACCAGCAAGTGTACTGGGTCGTCCAAGTAATAACCTTACGTGAGTAAGGGTCGAATCCACAGAGATTGTTGGTATGAAGCAAGCTATGGTCACCTTGCAAATCTCAGTTAGGAAGATTTAAAATAGTTTATGGGTTTTCGAAAATAGAAATAATAAAATAGAATATAATAAAAAGGATAGAACACTTATGCAGATTCATTGGTAGGATTTCAGATAAGCGGATGGAGATGCTGTAGAGCTCTTGGACGCCTGCTCTCCTACTCCTTCTATTCAATCCTTCTTACTCCTTTCCATGGCAAGCTTTGTATAGGGGTTCACCATCAACTGTGGCTACTTTCATTCCTCACGGGGAAATAACCTGTGCGGCTGTCACTCGCACAGCTAACCAGTCTGGAGGCATCACCCATGGCTGATGGCTACATCCCATCCTCGCAGTGAAAACTATGCAACGCACTCTGTCACAGTACGGCTAATCACCGGTTGGTTCCCGCTCCTACTGGAATAGAATCCCTCTTTTGCGTCTGTCACCAACGCCCAGCAGGTTAAAGTTTGAAGCACGTCACGGTCATTCATGATCGGAATCCTACTCGGAACACCACAGACAAGGTTGGACTTTCCGGACTCCCAGGATCCTACTCGGAACACCACAGACAAGGTTGGACTTTCCGGATCCAGATGAATGCCGCCAACTATCTAACTTATACCACGAAGATTCTGTTGGGGAATCTAAGAGATACGCATTCAAGCTCTGTTGCATGTAGAACGTACATGGTTGTCAATCACGCACATTCATAATTGAGAATGATAATGAGGGTAATTTGACTCATAACATTCATCATATTCTTGGGTACGAATGAATATCTTGGAATAAGAATAAAAGAGAATTGAATAAAAGAAGATAGAATTTCATTAATACTTGAGGTACAGCAGAGCTCCACACCCTTAATCTATGGTGTGCAGAAACTCCACCGTTGAGAATACATAAGCAAAGAGTTCAGGCATGGCCGAATGGCCAGCCCTCTCTATGATCAAGTGACCGAATAATGAAAGACTTAAAGTGGTCAAAAGATGTCTAATACAATAGATAAATGTCCTATATATACTAGACTAGCTTCTAGGGTTTACATGAGTAAGTAATTGATGCATAAATCCACTTCCGGGGCCCACTTGGTGTGTGCTTGGGCTGAGCTTGATGAATTCACGTGCTAAGGCATATCTTGGCGTTGAACTCTGAGTTATGACGTGTTTTGGGCGTTCAACTCCGGATCATGACGTTTTTCTGGCGTTTTACTCCAGACAGCAGCGTGTACTTGGCGTTCAACGCCAAGTTACGTCGTCATTCTTCGAATAAAGTATGAACTATTATATATTGCTGGAAAGCTCTGGATGTCTACTTTCCAACGCCGTTGAGAGCGCGCCAATTGGAGTTCTGTAGCTCCAGAAAATCCATTTCGAGTGCAGGGAGGTCAGATTCCAACAGCATCAGCAGTCCTTTTGTTAGCCTTCTTCAGAGTTTTGCTCAAATCCCTCAATTTCAGTCAGAATTTACCTGAAATCACAGAAAAACACACAAACTCCTAGTAAAGTCCAGAAATGTGAATTTAACATAAAAACTAATGAAAACATCCCTAAAAGTAGCTTAAACTTACTAAAAACTATATGAAAACAATGCCAAAAAGCGTATAAATTATCCGCTCATCACTCACTCAACAGATGGGTTGCACACTTTAGGTCCTTGGTTTGTTGTAAACAAAGCAAAATTAGAGTTAGATATATTTCTATTATGAAAAACTTATTTGATCGAAGACATATATTTGTTCTTACATTTTTTTCAACTTGGTTTTTGCCTTCCATTTTTACTGCAATGAAAAATACACCCATAGATATCAGTCAGATACACCCATAGATCAACCACATACACGCAAACCGATTTCATAAGTATTTAATGAGGTCAGTTCAAAATGATGTTCAATTGACTCAAACATCGATAAATATACAAGCTCAAACAATATTACAATGTCAAGCAATATACACCCAAGGACAAGCAGTATTAGAACATTTGCAACAGTTGACTATATTAAATTATGTGAGTTCAAAAATATACGCCCAACAATCAACCATATACACCCAACACATTATGCCATATACACCCAACAAATTACTCAATATACACACAAAAATTAGTTAGGAGAAGAACTAGAACAAGAAGAACAGTAAAAACTAGAACAAGATAAACGGTAAAAACTTAGATGAGGCACATACACCCAAACCGATTTCATAAGTATTTAATTAGATCAGTTCAAAATTTTGTTCAATTCACTGAAACATGGATAAATATACAAGCTCTAGCAATATTACAATGTCAAGCAATATACACCCAAGGACAAGCAATATTAGAACACTTGCAACAGTTGATTATATTACATGATATGAGTTTAGGAATATACACCCAACAAATTACGCAATATACACCCAACAATCAACCATATACATCCAACACATTATGCCATATACACCCAACAATCAACCATATACACCCATACAAATTACTCCATATACACCCAATAAATTAAGCAATATACAGCGAAAAATCAGTTACGAGAAGAACTAGAACAAGAAGAACAGTAAAACCTAGAACCACTTTGAAGAACAGTAAAACCTAGAGGAACTTACAAGAAGAGTAAAACCTAGAATAAGAAGAACAGTAAAAACTGTTATATGAGATTTAGAACAAGAAGATCAGTAAAACCTAGAAGAACATAGAAGAATAGTAAAACCTAGTTTTTCGATTTTGAAATCAGAAACAAAAATGTGGAAAATGTACAAGATGAGTAAAATAGTAACGTACCTTAAATAATATTTTGTTGATGGTTTTTGCTAATATTCGCGATAAGTTCGAATGTCTCTTCAGTTTGGAATGTTGCTCGAAACTTGAGGATTTGTGTTATCTTTGAAGGAGAAGAGGAAGAGTGAGTCATAACGAGCGATTTTTTTGAAGCGTAACCGTTTGAGTGACGCGCGTGAAATTGACGCTCCATTCAAAGGGAGAGAGTGTGCGTGGATTAAACCTGGGTTGGGCCAACTTGTAAGAGTTGTATGCGTTATTTGCATGTATGTGTTGCAGGGCCCATAATTAAATTAGTCTCCAAAAGATAAGATATCTTTAAATTTATTTTTGAAAGATTTTTTCAATCAAATTGGTCCATTAAAGATTAAAAATTAATCATATTAGTATTTTTACCCGTAATAACATTACGAGAATATAAATTTTTTAAAACTACGGTCTATTTTGTTCTAACAGTATAGATTATGCATGACACAAAAATTTATAAAAATCAAACTACTTTTACAAAAAAATTCGTAAATTGACAAAAATCTCTGATTAAGAAGGTCAATGTATCTGTAGATAAAAAATTAAATAATAAGATTTTTAGTTATTATTTTTATATGAAAAAGTTAAATTTTTTATTAATAATTAATTTTAACATTTGTATCTAAAATTTAAAACAATTTAACGTGTATACTTTTACATTTAATTAGGTGTTAACTATTAAGTCTGTTGCACAAATAGAAATAATTAATTTTTATGCTTACTATTTAAAAATAATATTTTTTCTCTCTATGTATATAAAAATATAATTAGATATTAGCATAAAAAATTATACTGATAGTTATAAAATTAATTCAAAATTAATTTTTTTAAATAATTAAATCTTGATTCTAACTTTAATTATAACATTAGTATTCTCTCCAAATTATATTTAATAAATATTTAAAAGAAGAGAAATAAAAATATAGATTTAAAAGATAAGCGGTAAAAATTTAAAGCTAAATAAAAAAATAAAAAACTATGTATATAATAATAATATTTTTATTTAAATTATATTACTTTGTTAATTTTATTTTCTGTAGAAGAGAAAGATAGAAAAAATAGAGAATGAGAGAAAAGAGAGAAAAAGATAAAGATGAAAAATGAGAGTGAGAGTGAGAGTTTGTTAATTTTGGAAGAAAAAATTTTATTTTAATTGTAAAAAATATTCGATGACATATTTTGATTTGTCAATTTATTAATATAAAATATAAATATTATATATATAGTAAAAATAGTAGAGAGAAATAGAAAAATGGAGAGAGGTAGATGAGAGAATTTAGTAAAGGAGTTTATTAATTTTGAAAAAAAATATTCTCTTTCAATTTTAATAAGAGAGTGTCATGTGACATATTTGATTATTAAATTAGATAGTAATGTATGATACATAATATATGTATATTTCAATTTTAATTTTAATGCAATTAAAGAATATTATGTTGCACATTTTGATTGTCAAATTAGTAATTAGTCATTGATATTGATAATGATATATAAAATAGATAGAGTGGTTGAAAGAATGAGAGAAATAGAGAAAGGAAGAGGGAGGAGGGGAGAATTCTTTAATTTTGGAGGAAAAGATTTGATTTCAATTACAATGAAGGAGTGTCATGTGACACACTTTGGTTGTAAAATTAGTAAGAAAGAGGGAATAATAATTCTTTAATTTTAGAGAGAAAGATTTAATTTCAATTACAATTAGAGAATGACATGTGGCACATTTTGGTTGTAAAATTAGTAAGGAGGAGAGGAAAATTCTTTAATTTTAGAGGAAAAGATTTGATTTTAATTACAATGAGAAAGTGACGTGAGGCACATTTTGATTGTAAAATAATAGATATAATAGATTTGTCCTTCAATCACTCCATTAATAATTTTTATCAACAAATGATGTTGTGCATTAATTGACAACACACATGATACTTGCCATATCTAATTGAATATTGACCAAATATGTTTATAAAAATCTATTAATTTAGTTATTTTTTCCAATTACATAAACTCTATTTCCAATTAAGATCTAGCGACTTAATTAATAGATTCTCAAAACATATTTAATTAGCATCCAATTATATATGTTAGCTGTCATATATATTATCAATTAATTGTTCACATTATCAATCATTGACAGAAATTATTGGTTGAGTAATTGAAGAACAAATATTATTACTTGACAATTTTTAAAAGACTAATTTAATTGATAAAATTTTTTAAGAACAAATTTAAAGAACATCTCATCTTTTAGAGACAATTAACTATTAATCCCTCTCTCTCTATATATAAATGGCCTTTTTCATATTGTATAAGTTCTTTATCCATATCATAAATGAAACAAAGAAAAAGAACAGATCTTCACAACTAATTTACAACTCTCGTTGATTAATATTAATAGACATTAGTAAAAAAAAAATTGTTAATGGACATTGAGAATGGTCGATTAGAGATGGAACCGGCAATGGGTAGGATAGAATAAAGTTTAGACCTTATTCGCGGGTTGAAAATTTTTTAAAATTTTATCCTATCCTATCCGCGAGTTAAGAATCTCTCAATCCTAACTCTACTCGCACTCTAAAATTCTAAATCCTATCCTACCGACACTACTCGCAAAAACATAAAAAACTTTTAAACAAATATAAAATTCAACCATTCCAAATTTCATACATATTAATAAAATAGAAAATAAAAAAACTAAATTTAAATTAAAATTAAAAATAATAAAATCTTAAAGAAATTCAGTATAAAATTATAAATAATATAACCATCAATTAGCTTCGTGCCTAGTGATTATTTTAAATTTTTATAAAAAGAAGATTGTGAGTTCAAGATTCATTTTTTTTACTATATACATAACTTTTATATATATATATATATATATATATATATATATATATATATATATATATATATATATATATATATTAGGGGTACGGATTAGAGTACGATAGAATAGAGTATACCCTAAATTTGTACCCTACCCTATCAGTATACAAATTCGCACAAAAAAACACAGTCAATTTTAAAGGTGTATTTGGTTTAATTTTTAAAACATGCTCAATTGTCTAAATTTTAAAATATTTTATTTGACTATTGTTTTTGTCTGAATGCAAATATGATTCTGTATTTTAATTTTCATTCACTGTAAACAAATGATGGCTTTTGGATTTATCTTTTATTAAAAATATTTATTTCTGTTCTGCTGGTTTTGTCATTTAATCTCATTTGTAATCTCATTTGTAAGAAGAGATACTAGAAATAATATTTTTTTTCATTTGCCATTCAATCATTAGACTTTTTGTATTTATTTTTTTATGGTTATACTTTGAAAATAAATATTTTTTATATTATTATTTTTAGTACTCTTTTTTAAGTTTTGATTTTTTTTAATCAATTTTTCATTTATTTTTCTTATTCATAATATGAATGTTTTTGTTTAGATTTTTTTATGTTCTCTAATAATTTTTAATACTCAACGGCTCATTATTCATATATTTTTAATTATTTTTATTAATGCAAATTCTTTTATGTAATTTTTTTATTTTTTGTTTAACTTTGCATAATTTTCATTGTATTTTTGAATAAATATGTACTTTATTTACTTATTGTTATTTTTTATAATATAAATTATTAATTTTATTAAAATATAAAATTAAAACAAAAAATACCAAAGAATAATATTGAAAAATGATGACAAAAAGAAAATATTAAAGAAGAGTACTAGTCTAGTATTGCACAAAAAAAAATGGCATAAAAGAAATATCCATTTTCCACACAAAGATATAGAATTATAAATATAAAGTATTTTTTATATAGTCATTCTTATTTTTTTATAAATATAAAATATACTAAAGTAGAAGAGACTTTAGTATAGTCATCCATATATTTTATATTCTTCATAACTCTCAATAATAATAGATATAGAAAATTGTCAATTAGAAAGGAAAAAAAAGGTAAATTGAAAGAAAAAGATTAAATTATACGGTTGATTTCTATATTTTCAGTAAAATTATAAATTTGTCCCCTTACTTTAAAAAGTTTATAATTGGATTTTTAAAGAGAATTAAAATTTATAATTGATTTAATCGAATATTATCAGAATATGTTAAAAACACTTTGTTAACATAGAAAATAGGTAGAAAATATTGTATTAAATCAAACACTTCTTGAAAGATGAAAACTAAATTATAAATTTTAATTTTTTTTAAAGACCAATTTACAATTTCATTAAAAATGTAAGAAGTAACTTTGTAATTTAACTAAAAGAAAATAACCATGTTAATTAATTGATTTTTTAAGTAATATAAAATAACGATTCAACTAAGATATAAAATTTGATAAAACAAAATCAATACAATTAAATATCTGTTAAAAATTATCCAAAATCAAGTTCAATAACTCAAAACATCGTTAATTTAGTAGGAACCATGATATCCAAGCATGTTAACTGCACCTCCAATTAAATTGAATAGAATAAGCTAAGATATTCTAATATTTTTCTTAAGATCTACTTGGTTTTCACTTAGAGTTTTTGTGTGCATGGAGAGTTATGTAAAAAGTTTGTATTATTAGTTAGTGAAGAGAAATGCATTATTATTATATAAAAAAAATATTTTCTGCGAAGTGGTCATCCACACATGCACTCAAACGAACATAATGCAGTGCTACAAATTAAACATCATAATTGTAAAATAGTATCAATTTTCTAAGGTAATAAATTGATAAAGTAGGAGAGACACGAATAGAATCTGAATCTGCAATCTGACGTGCGAAAGAACAATTGATAACAAGTAGAAGAGGATGAAAGACTCAAGAGTAAAAGAAAAGAACAAAAAGAGAGAACTAGTGATATATGAATTGTGAATTATTCACATAAAATAAAGACACTCACATTATCAGTGTTTTATGTACAATGATTAAATAGTTAAATAAAATAACAAACCAACTAAATACTAAGTTAGCTCACTGTAAGGAAAAAGAACTGCTGCTACATTTTTTTCTTGTCATGCTTTAAGAGTGTGGACAAAAAAAAGTCAACAACCACGCTTTTATACTTTTATAAAGGTGAGATTGATTAGAAATTTGGTTATATTTTTCTGTGCCATGCTTTAAAAGTGTGGCCAAAAAAAGTTAATCACCACAATTTTATGAGGAGGATGATTAATTAGTGATTTAATCACACTTTTTTTTGCCACTCTTCAAAAGTGTGACTATAAAAAAAATAAACAAGCGTGACTAATATATTTTTCTACTGTCCTAATTTTAAAACGTGCACATATCTTTTAATTATTTGCCACTCTAAAAAAAGCTAGCAATAGAGTTTCCTAACTCTAGATATAACAAACTAAGCATAACAAATCATTAGCAAACTGTATAAGAGCTGAATTTGAATTTGAATTTTATTCATGTTCATGTTTATCATATTTTGTTACAATGATGAGCAATATTTTAAGTCAAAATTATGTGTATTTATGAGAACTGAAAACAAGAAAGAAGGGGCAAATATTATATTAGATAATTTATGAAAGAGAATTTTTTTGGTGACTCGGTTATAAGAGAGATGATCGTCTTTTTCTTTACTATTAACTATTAACATGCAATAAAAATTTGATTAAAATATGATGTATTTGAAATTCTACAAAAAGATAAAAAATAAGTTCCAAGGTGATGTGAACAAGACAAATTTAGATGGATTAAGATAAGGAATAAAAAAAATGGGATGCAGAAATTAAGGAAACAATGGGAGAGGTGTGAGAGTGGGGATGAAGATAAAAACGGAAGCACGGACTAGTCACGATCGAAGTGTACATGCGAATGACACGTTAAAAGAATGGCATCAAACATGCTTGGTTCCCTCGCCGACCCTGTTTCACTCAAAGTACAAAGGCCTAAATTGTCGTACCAAATTGTTGTCATTCACCAGTAAACAAAGAACAGAACAACATATCTCTCTCTAACACCAAACCCTTTTACTTTCACCTTAGAATCATGGTGGATAGGGATTCAAGCGGAGTAAACATGTCAATAGCAGCTTCTTCCATGTTTCCTGGCTTTAGGTTCTGTCCCACTGACCATGAGTTGATCTCTTATTACCTCAGAAAAAAATTGGATGGTGACGAGGACAGTGTTCAGATTATTTCCGAGCTTGAACTTTGCACCTTTGAGCCTTGGGATTTGCCTGGTCAGTCTTATTCTTTCTTTTTGAATGATGTTGTTGCTTGTTTCTTGAGCCACGTAAATATTTATTATAAAAATGTTTGAAAACAGAAAAATCGTTCATTAAATCAAACGATGAGTGGTTTTTTTTCTCGCGACGAGGGAGAAAGTATCCCAATGGTTCACAAAATAAAAGGGCTACTAAACATGGGTATTGGAAGGTCACAGGCAATGAACGACAGATAGAGTCTGGTCAAAATGTGATTGGTACCAAACGCACCTTGGTATTCCATGTCGGTCGAGCTCCTAAAGGCCAGAGAACTGAATGGATTATTCATGAGTACTGCATCAATGACAAATTTCAGGTTAATTGATTCACATATTCTCCTTCCGTTGATTGTGTAAGAGAATACATGTATTATCAAGATTTAGACTACATCAAATCAAAATCTATTTAGGTAGTTTTGAATTAGTTGGTTAGAGTGAATCTTGGTTTAATTCTTGGGAGTCATAGCACTTTACCTTTACATAGTATTTAGCATATATTTTCATAAAGACAATTTAGCTACTTTCGGTTCACTGGTTACCTTTACATGGCATAAATTTGATATTTACTTAAGTACAATAAGTAACACTTTTGTGACTCGAATCAGGATTCTTTGGTGGTTTGTCGGCTCAAGAGAAACACAAAATTCCATGCTAGTGATAGTTCTAACAAAGCTTCACGCAAGAGTGGTGGTGGAGTCTCAGAAGGGGTTACAGTTCAAAGGAGCACTTGTGTGCCTATTCAAGATCGTTCTAATAAAGCTTCACGCAAGAGTAGTTGTGGAGTCTCAGAAGAGGTTACAATTCAAAGGAGCACTTGTGTGCCTATTCAAGATCGTTCTAACAAAGCTTCACGCAAGAGTAGTTGTGGAGTTTCGAAAGGGGTTACGGTTCAAAGGAGCCCTTGTGTGCCTATTCAAGATCGTTTTAACAAAGCTTCACGTAAGAATTGTTGTGGAGTCTCAGAAGAAGGGGTTACAATTCAAAGGAGCACTTATGTGCCTATTCAAGATAAAGAGGTTGGATGTAGTTCCAAGAAGGGTAACAATAATAATAGTTCTCCTTCTACTACTACCCAAATTGAATCCAGTCGTATAGTTGCCAATGAAGCCAATCCCAAAGCTTCTTCCGATCATTCTAAGGTAACTTGAACAATTGCATGAGAAAAGCAAGGAAATTACTTTATATGTTGTGATGTGTGGTTAGAAAGTGTGATGAAATTGAATGAAATTGTGATAACATGTAGGTGGTGGACGAAGTGGGTTATTATGCAGAGATCAACTTAGTTGATATCATCAACTTAGATGAAACAGCACTCTGACGGCCATAGCCCATAGCCACCACAAGGGACAACAAATAGAGAATCACGCGGTTTCTAGATCAAAGGTTTCAACACAACTTCTTGACCAATGCTCCAACCAATCATCAAACAAAATCAACACTTTCCTGCTATACGGTTTGCTGCTCTTCACTTTCTTCGTTTGCACTTTACTAGCTCTAAGCTTTTTTCTTATCGGGAAGTCTCAAACAACTGTATAATATTCTCCAGACCTCTCTCAGAGTTTAATTATGATTATTAATTAGTTAAAAATTTGGATTTTCTAAAATTTGAATTTTACTTTAGAGAATAAAGTATGATCTTTTACAAATTATTCAAGGATAGAAGATCATATTTTATTCTCTAAAGAGAGAGTAAAGTGAAATTCAAATTTTAAAAAATTCAAATCTATTAGTTAGTGTTTGTTAAATTGTATACAAAATTACAAAGAAATATGCACTCTTCATAGCGAAATAGTAAGGACCAGGATTATATTATTCATTACCTTACCAATGTTGAATGTATGAACATCATCACTAATATTAAATAACTAAAAGTATATGATTAAGCAATTGACTAGCACCTTCCTGATCAAATATGAAGATGTAGGCAGTGACATGTGGCTGATGCTGCGAGGAGGATATGGCCGTATGGTCATCGGCATGTCGTTAAATGTAGATTTGGCTCTTATATAGTTATATATGGGAAATTGCACCATCTCCACTATTACGCGTTTATTTTTGAAGGCTAGTATTTGCCCACAAAGATAACCCGCAACTTTTCATGCTTATCCCCTAATTATAAGGTGTAACACCGTTGCCGCTTATATTATACGTCACATTTATGCCCATACCATAAACGGTGTATTAATAATTAGTGATGCAACAATCAAATATAGAATATGATATGACCAGTAAACATCAGTTACACGTTATAGCTCGGCTACACATCAGGCCCAATCGTAACCGACGATTTCATCATGAATGACCTTAAATCAATAACGTCGGATCCACCATTTATGCTCTTCCCAGACGTTACATTTGCGAAGGATAACGGCCGAACTTCTCCTGCTAATATAAAGCAGACAAAAGACCAAAAGAAGGTACGTAACTTCTACAAGATTAAGAATTATCATCCCTACAATACTAACTTGAGCGTCGGAGTGCCTTTGCAGGTACCCACCCTCGCCGTTCGTGCATCGCCGACGTATACCTCGGTTCACTCTAGGAGTCCGCCGATCTTACCAGAGGACGAGCTATACCTCGGAGTTACCAAGTAAGAACATTTGGCGCCCACCGTGGGGCCCGAACAACTCGAAAAACCATTTGCAAAGGTCCCAAAACACCCTTGAAACACTACCATGGCTGACGTCCCTCCCCCGACCCCATCTGAGCTCCTTCGGATGGTGACCGAACTTCAGCAAGCAAACCAACAAATGGCGGAGGAAAACCGAAGAATGCAGGAACAAATCGCGCAATTGGTCACTAATCGGCTGGAACACAATGATGACCTTCATAACCGAGAGGAAAATCATGAACGTCGGTCAATACCGACTCATGTTTCAGAAACACCTCAGCAGGAAGAAGAAGAAGCTCAGCATACAGAAAGATCCCAACCAGGTGATGAGGAAGATGAGCGCGACAATTCTGCCGGACCATTCACGGCCGACATTATGAACTTTCAGCTGCCTCAACAGTTCACCCTGCCGAACACTCTGACCCCTTATGATGGATTGGGAGATCCAAAGCAGCATATCAAGAAATTCCGATCTATTATGATCGTTAATGGTGCATCTGACCCTATTTTATGCCGTTGTTTTCCATCTTTTTTAGACGGTCCTGCACTTGACTGGTTTTGTTCTTTGCCTGCAGATTCAATATCGCGTTTTCAAGAGCTGGCAAAGCAGTTCGAAGACCACTTTGCAGCATCTGCAATATACCTACATGATTCCGACTACCTGACGACGATCAAACAAGGACCACAAGAGAGCCTCAAGGATTATATCACTCGTTTTACAAAAGTCGCAATGAGGATCCCCGACCTTCATCCTGAAGTCCATCTCCATGCAATCAAGAGCGGCCTCCGTCCGGGCAAGTTTCAGGAGACGATAGCTGTGAGTAAACCAAAAACCTTGGCCGAATTTCGCGAAAAAGCCAAAGGACAGATAGATGTCGAAGAACTTCGGCAAGCTCGCAAAACAGAAAAGTCAACCGCGGCCAAGGACGAGGATAAGCCCCGCGACAGTAAGAAAGCATTCAAGCCGGTTCCCCGTTATGAGTCATACACCCAATTCAACACAAAGAGAGATGACATTATTAAAGAAATACTCAACTCCAAATTGATCAAGCCTCCTCGTAAAGCTGGCGCTTATCCGGAGTCTAAGACCGCTGATAAATCCAAATACTGCACCTTTCATCAGAAACATGGTCACACAACGGATGAATGTGTGATCGCTAAAGATCTCCTAGAGCGCCTCGCAAGACAGGGACACCTGGACAAGTTCATCGCCGGGCGTATGCAGAAGAATACAACCTCGGCTTCCGACCTTGCGACCGCAAGTCCGTCATCAAAAGAAAAAGACAAAACACCAGCCCAACCCAGAGGAATCATAAATTGTATTTCAGGAGGATATGCAGGAGGCGGACATACCAGCTCGGCGCGGAAGAGAACTTATCGGGCCATGCTGGCCGTTACAGATGCCCCTAAAGTACCTCAGCCGGTCCAAGAACTGCGAGAAATGACTTTCGGATCAACCGATTTTAATCATATTGATGCTAATTATGACGATCCTGTAGTGATTTCTATCCAGTTGGGGGATCTAATAGTTCGCAAAGTGCTCCTCGACCCCGGAAGTAGTGCAGACGTCCTATTCTATACAACCTTCGAAAAGATGAAACTAAGTAACAAAATTTTGCAGCCATATCATGGAGACTTGGTAGGATTTTCCGGGGAACGAGTCCCTGTTTTGGGTTCCGTGTGGTTACAAACCACACTCGGTGAGCAACCATTATTTAAGACACAAGACATTCAGTATCTTGTTGTCGACTGTTTTAGCCCTTACAATCTAATATTAGGTAGACCTTTTTTGAATAGATTTACAGCAATTGTGTCTACAGTTCATCTGTGTGTCAAGTTCCCTGTGCAGGATAATTTAGTGGCAACAATACATGGCGACCTCCATGAAGCTCGGCAATGCTATAATACAAGCCTGAAGCCGATCAAAAGGAACAACGTGGTTCAGGTCAACTCCATCCAGCCTGACCAACCAAGTTTAACGGAAATAGATCCCAGAGCCGACTTTGAAGATCGGCCCATGCCGAATGAAGATTTAGCAAAGGTGACCTTGACCGAGGACCCCGCCAAATACACCTTCATGGGGACATCTATCAGTAAAGAGGAGAAGGAATCACTCACAACCTTTTTACGACAAAATGCCGACTTGTTTGCCTGGACATCTGCCGATATGCCCGGAATAGATCCATCTGTTATCAACCACAGGTTAGCAATTAATCCAGAAGTTCGCCCAGTCTCTCAAAAGAAAAGGAACCTCGGAGCAGAAAAACGCCTCGCGTCCCTGGCCGAGGTAAAAAAGCTCATTGCCGCGAATTTCATCAGAGAAATCAGGTTCACAACATGGCTCGCCAATGTTGTTATGGTAAAAAAGAATAACGGTAAGTGGCGCATGTGCGTCGATTTTACTGACCTAAATAGGGCATGCCCCAAAGATGCCTATCCTTTACCATGTATTGACACTTTAGTTGACAATTCCTGTGGTTATGATTCGCTGAGTTTTATGGACGCATACTCTGGTTATAACCAGATCCTCATGCATCCATCAGACAAAGACAAAACTGCCTTTATAACTGAATATGGTAATTACTGCTATAATGTCATGCCTTTTGGTCTAAAGAATGCAGGTGCAACATATCAGCGATTAATGAATAAAGTCTTCGAGCACCAAATAGGTCGGAATATCGAAGTCTATGTGGACGACATGGTGGCCAAAACCATGGTCGGCAACTCTCACATACAGGACCTAGCTGAGATCTTCGGGCAGATCCGAAGATATAACATGAGACTGAATCCCGAAAAGTGTGCGTTCGGAGTACGCGGGGGAAAATTCCTCGGATTCATTCTTACTAGCCGAGGAATTGAGGCAAACCCTGAAAAATGTCAGGCGATCCTTGATATGCATAGCCCAAAAACGGTAAAGGAGGTGCAACGACTAACAGGACGCCTCGCCGCCTTATCCAGATTTCTACCCTGTTTGGCAGCAAAGTCTTTTACCTTTTTCCAATGTTTAAAAAAGAAAACAAAAAATTTTGAATGGACGGCAGACTGTGAATCAGCGTTTCAAAATTTAAAACAATTTCTTTCAAAACCACCGGTTTTACAAAAGCCAAAACCTAATGAGCCGTTATATATATACTTATCTATTACTGACACAGCAATTAGTTCTGTCCTTGTAACAGAAACGCAGAAAGTTCAGCAACCGATCTATTTTGTGAGTAAATCACTGCAGGGTGCCGAGCTTCGTTACCCAAAATTGGAAAAGCTGGCGTTGGCCTTGGTCTTCTCATCGAGACGACTCCGACCATATTTCCAAGGACACACTATCATTGTCAGAACCGAACAACCTCTTCGGCACGTCCTCTCAAAGCCGGAATTGGCGGGCAGACTTATCAAATGGGCAATCGAACTTTCTGAATTCGATATCCAATACCAGCCAAGAGGATCCGTCAAATCCCAATACCTAGCAGATTTTGTCGCAGAGCTTACCCAACCAAATGTGGACGAACAGAACTCGGTTTGGAGCCTGTTTGTAGATGGAGCTTCAAATCCACAAGGGTCAGGTGCAGGGGTATTACTCGAAAGTCCTGAAGGTATCATCCTCGAACATTCCCTCCGATTCTCCTTCAAGGCCAGTAATAACCAAGCCGAGTATGAAGCCCTCCTCGCCGGGCTCAGGTTAGCAATTGATTTACACATTACCTCTCTAAAGGTTTACTGCGATTCCCTATTAATAGTGCAACAGGTTAATCAAGTTTTTCAAACTAAAGATCAGCTTTTATTAAAATACTTAGAGCTTGTACAGCAGTTGGTAAATGGCTTTCGAAAAATTGAAATTTGCCACATTCCTAGAGAACAAAATCATAGGGCTGATATTCTATCAAAATTAGCTACTACACAGTCGCACACAGCAACATTATTACAGTCAACCTTAGACAAGCCGAGTATACATGTTATGAGCGCTTCAAACATTTCAAATGAAACAAGTTGGCAACTACCTTACATACAGTATTTAAAAGAGGGTTCTCTTCCCAAAGAAATCTCAGATAAGAAAAGATTTCGACGACAAGCTTCTTTCTTTACTTTAATAAATAACACCCTGTATAGGCGGGGATACTCCCGACCTCTTTTGAAATGTCTGGACAGGAATGACGCTGATCTTGTGTTAGCCGAAGCCCATGAAGGAATATGTGGCATACATTCAGGGGCAAGAAGCCTCGCACAAAAAATACTTCGAGCCGGTTTTTACTGGCCGAGTTTATGGGAGGATAGCAGAAAGAAGGTCAGAACTTGCGACCAGTGTCAAAAACACGCACCGATCATTAACATTCCAGCCGAGCAGCTTCACCAGTCTATAATAAGCTGGCCATTCAACCAATGGGGAATTGACATCCTCAGCCCCTTTCCTACCGCACCAGGACAACTGAAGTATTTGGTTGTGGCTATTGACTACTTCAGCAAATGGATTGAAGCACAACCCCTGGCAAGAATCACATCCTCCCAGATGATATCATTCGTTTGGAAACAAATCATATGCAGATTCGGAATTCCCCGGCATATTGTCACCGACAATGGTCGGCAATTCACCGATCATAGTTTTAAAGACTTCCTACAGAAGCTAAAAATAAACCACCACTTTTCATCGGTGGAACACCCACAGTCTAATGGCTTGGTAGAAGCCGCCAACAAGGTCGTCCTACACGCCTTAAGGAAAAAGCTCGACAACGCCAAAGGACTCTGGGCCGAGCTAATCCCAGAGGTATTATGGTCGTACAATACTACCGTGCATACATCAACGAAGGAAACACCTTTTAGGTTGGTCTATGGATCCGAGGCTATGATTCCCTTAGAAGTTTCACAACAATCATTAAGAGCCTTAGCAGAGAATCACGACCAAGCTCGCCGAGCAGAACTTGACTTGGTAGAGGAAATCAGAAATACAGCAGTCGTCCACCACCAGGCCCTTCAACAGCAACTAAATCAAAGACATGCCAAATGAGTAAAACCAAGGTCTTTCAACATCGGAGATCTGGTCCTCAGGAAAACCGAAGCGGCTCGGCGACCACCCTCCCACGGAAAGCTCGCAGCAACATGGGACGGACCCTACCGTATACTTGAAGTCCTCGGCAAAGGAGCTTACAGACTAGAGCACTTGGATGGGACCAAGATTCCGAGTTCGTGGAATGTCACTTCTTTAAAGCAATATTTCAGTTAAAACAAAAGCAGAGTGCTGGTACTCTTTTTCCTCACTTGAGATTTTTCCCAAAGAAAAAAAAAGGGTTTTGCTCAAGGAGGTTTTAACGAGGCCAGCCTACCCGAGTTATAATTGTAAGGTACTGCTTTGCCCAAAATTTTAATGCATTTATATATAATTTAAAATTCCATCCGACCGAATTTGTGTTATCATCAACAAATCGCAAGGGGGTTTGTTACCTAATAAATCCCTTCACAGACAAACAAATCATCAAAACATCATTTCAGCCCCACTAACGGGTATCAGACAATGCAATTAGGAAAGTCAAAAGCCTAATTACGCAGATTGTTAATACAAAAAACAGTCATGAACATCAGTTCTACAAAATAAGAACAAAACTACTAAAATACTACACTGAATCATTACTTAGCTAAGTTATCACCACCTTCCTCAATTACTTCCTCGTCATCTACAAGCTGCCCGTCCCGAATTACCTTGCCTGGATCCATCTCCCCAAAATCGGCATCAGGCATCAGAAACTTCGCCTGCGTCACAGCACGGTAAAAGCCTTCAGCAAAGGCATCAAGAATGTCACCTTCCCTACTAGCCTTGAATTCCTTCATCTGTGCAGTAAGGTCAGCAACTCGCTTATTCATATTCTCAACATCACTATTTTTCTTTTTTAATAGTTCAGCATCATTTTCACGATTCTCTTTTTCAACTTTTAACTCCTTTTCCAAATCAGAAAATTTATTTTGCAATTCTGTTAAGGCTAATTCTCTAGCCGACAACTGTTCCTTTAGAACACCGACCTCTTCAACCTCGGTAGCCATCCTCTTATGCCTTTTTTCCTGGCTACGGCCAACACAAGCCAATCGAAAACCCAACACCTGAAGTTTAAATATTCAACCGTTAAAAGCTTACAAACATAAGTTGTTAAGCGAAACCAATACTTAAAATAAATATACCTGCAGAAACTGATCAACTCCAACATCCCCTACCTCCTCCACCCGAGCTATATCAGCAACGCCCTGCACAACTTCGTCTGCAATAACATTAAACGGAAAACCTCGGTCCCAAAGAGATGAACCATCCCCATTGTCCTCAAAAGTGTGAAGCTTCTCCTGCTTCACACTAAAACTAGACAAGTCATCAAGCTGAATTACGGTTTCTTTATTCCCGGAAGTGGCACCACCCTCCGTCTTTCTTTTCTTAAAAACGATTCCTTTCTTTCTTGGGAGGGGCTGATCGACCTCTCCCCCAACCTCCACCTTCTCCGCATTCGATGAGGATCCTTCAAAGTTTTTAGACTTGAACCGAGCCCTAAGAGTCGAAGCAGTAACTCCAGGAAATTTCCCACCTGCCACAGAAATAACAAGGACAACATCAGCATAATACAATTCTCATTTAATTGAAAAAACAAAAACAAAAGCATACCCTGATAGCCTCACCAAAGTAATCGATAACAGCCGACTTATTAACCTCCCAAGGAAGCAACTCTGACACAGACACCAATCCCCCCTTCGATACCATCTCAATCAAAAAGGATATGATACACTCATTCCTCTCAGATATCATTTCGGGACCCAGAATTTGCTGAGGTTGGCAACACCAATATAAGGGAAACTTTTCCCCAAGGTTTTCATCCATATAAAAAGGAAAGTCCTCATCCACAGCCTTAACTTTCAGAAACATTTCTTTAAAATTTTTAAAGGAAGATTTGTACAATTTGAAAATCGCAAAACCAGGTGTGCTATTCAAGTTCACCCATAACCCTTTCCAAACCCCTTTTGCCTGAAATAACGAAAAGAAAAGCTCCAAATCTGGTTTAACCTCCAGAAATTCCATTAGAATCTGAAAACATCTTATGAAAGCCCAACCGTTAGGATGAACTTGTGAAGGAGCACAGTTCAATTGTTTCAGAATATCACATTCAAGCTCGCTAAAAGGAAGTCGAACCCTCAACTCCTCTAACACACAACTATACATATAAAAACTCTCAAAATCCTCTCTCCTATGAAAAACCCGATCTGAGCGGTTGCATGGAAGTAACTCCAAGCGACAACCGGGTTTCATTATACCAGCAACACTAACCTGCCTAACACTATCCATATCCAGAAAAAGCGAAGCCCTTATTTTCACATCGCTGTCAACCCAGTCATACGAATCACCATCATCAACACGGGGCAAAGATTTACCTTTCTTTTCACTCATGGTTTTTGACGAAATCAGAGAAGGAGGAAGAAAAGATTCAAACGAAAAGAAGAGATTTTGTTACTAACCTTTGCTGCCCATGGTGTTTAAAACCTTCTGAAACTAAAAAACTCCAAAAGAAAGAGAAAGGGGCAAAAGTATCTAACTGTTCATTTACTTAAACCCTCTAGAATTAATGATGGAAATTAAAAACATTAAATGAGCCACCATGACCAACGGTTCCAAGTAAGCATTGGAACTCGCACCTATCTAGGAAAAGTAGTAAAATAATAATTAAAACCTTTTACACCAATAACAACTTGAAGAATAATTATTAAACTTTTCAGTAACCCAACATTAACTTTCAAAGATGCTACGTTGACCTGGGGGCTGGGCACCGTGTGCCGAGCTATTACTCACTCATTATAAAAGCTCAACCTATCTCTTTAAAAGTCAGGTCAAGCTTGGGGGCTGTGATATGACCAGTAAACATCAGTTACACGTTATAGCTCGGCTACACATCAGGCCCAATCGTAACCGACGATTTCATCATGAATGACCTTAAATCAATAACGTCGGATCCACCATTTATGCTCTTCCCAGACGTTACATTTGCGAAGGATAACGGCCGAACTTCTCCTGCTAATATAAAGCAGACAAAAGACCAAAAGAAGGTACGTAACTTCTACAAGATTAAGAATTATCATCCCTACAATACTAACTTGAGCGTCGGAGTGCCTTTGCAGGTACCCACCCTCGCCGTTCGTGCATCGCCGACGTATACCTCGGTTCACTCTAGGAGTCCGCCGATCTTACCAGAGGACGAGCTATACCTCGGAGTTACCAAGTAAGAACAGAATATATATTAAAATAAAAAATAAATTAAATAATAAATATTTATGTATAAATATATGATAATTAATTTATTAGTTGATCTTTTATTATATACACATCATGTTACATTTCGTGTTTCGAAGAGGCAAAGCAACAAGCTTTGATCCTCATTATTCTCCATTGCGTTAAAAGCAATTTTAAAAAATCAAACAAAATTGTTGAAGGAAAAATCCTTACTAAAAGTTCAAGTCAAAGTTTAGATAGAAAAGATGACTGTTTTTTTATTTTAAAAGAGATATCTTATGAAAATATTTTTATATAAAAATAATATTATAAATCGTTAGATAATTTATTTAAATTTATTTAATTAAATATGTTAAAATATTTAATAATTTATAATATTATTTTCATGCGAGATATAAAAATAACTATTGATTTTAAATGTATTAATCAATTATAAAAAAAATGAATAACTTATATTTTTTTATTAAGAAGGAGGAATAGCTTAGTTAATAGCAACTTTTATTATTTAAACAAAAATAAGCATGCTAAATTCTTGTAATGGTTTAGCTTGATTCAAAATTGTTGAAAATTAAACTAAATTTATCAATAATTTATAATCAAGTTGGAGAATTCAAATTGAGTTAACATTTTTAGAAATTGATAGAAGTTTCATAAATTAAAAGATTACTTATTTAAGATGGTAAATATTGGTAAAACATAGAAGTTTTAAGAAAGAAATCAGTGATGCTTATCAAGTATAATTCATTGTTTTAAGTTAAAGTTTGTGGCTAGAATTTATCACAATTATGTTATCATGTGGTGACATCCTTATCAAGTAGTAAAATTAAATAGGAGTAATTACCCTAATTAGTCTCAAGGATTTTAAAATTAGATGTTTTAGTTCTAAAAAAAATTAAAACATAAATTAATCTTTAAGGTTTTATTCCAACAGACAAATCAATCCCTAATTCATTTTTCGGCAAAGTAATTGCCCAAATCAGTCCCTAAAAATTTTAAAAATGGACATTTTAGTCCCCAAAAAAAATTAATGTATAAATCAATCCCAAATATTTCTCTCTGTTAAACATAATAGTATTCCGTCTAAAAATAAAATAAAATAAAATTATTATTATTATTATTATTATTATTATTATTATTATTATTATTACTATTATTATTAATTGTACAATAATAATACTGTACTATATTTTTTTATATTTTTTAGACAAAAATAATAATAAATTTATTAATTATATATATATATATATATATATATATATATATATAGTCACCGAATAATAATAATAATAAAATTATTAGAGATTATTTTATAAGAAATTCAAAGTTAAAACTATTTGATATTTTTGTATTTAATATAATTAAAAGATGTACTATGTAAAAAAATATGTTTGTATTAAAAAATATGTATTAAAAGAAAATATTTTAATTTGAATTTATATTAAATACATATTTTTTTAATACAACCATATTTTTTAAAATAATACATTTTTTAATTATATTAAATACAAAAATATCAAATAATTTTAATTTTGAATTTTTTGTAAAATAATTTCTAATAATTTTATTTATTATTATTGTTATTATTATTATTAAGTGACTATATATATATATATAAAAGAATCTAATGAATAAATTTATCACTATTTTTATCTAGAAAATACAAAAAATTATGGTTGAATATTATTATGTAATTAAT
This sequence comes from Arachis hypogaea, assembly GCF_003086295.3. Lineage (NCBI taxonomy): Eukaryota > Viridiplantae > Streptophyta > Magnoliopsida > Fabales > Fabaceae > Arachis > Arachis hypogaea. Next base: position 87,989,620 of record NC_092040.1, read on the forward strand.
AATAATAATAATAATAACAATAATAATAATAATAATAATAATAATAATAATAATTTTACAAAAAATTTAAGGTTAAAACTATTTGATATTTTTGTATTTAATATATTCAAAAGATGTGCTATTTTAAAATATATGTTTGTATTTAAAAAATATGTATTTAATATTAATCCAAATTAAAATATTTTCTTTTAATATATATTTTTTAATACAAACATATATATTTTCTTTTACATTGGACATCTTTTAATTATATTAAATACAAAAATATCAAATGATTTTAACCTTGAATTTCTTGTAAAATAATCTCTTATTATTATTATTATTATTATTATTATTATTATTATTATTGCGTGAATATATATATGTATATATATATATAAGAATTTAATGAATAAATTTATTATTATTTTTGTCCAAATTAACAATACAAAAAAAATAGTACAATATTATTGAGCAATTAATAATAATAATAATTATTTTATTTTTGGACAGAGGACTATTATGTTTAACAGAGAGAAACGTTGGGGATTGATTTGTACATTAGTTTTTCTTGGGACTAAAATGTACGTTTTTAAAATCTTTGGGGGACTGATCTGGGTAATTACTCTGTCGGAAAATGAATTAGGGACTGATTTGTTTGCTGGAGTAAAACCTCGGGGATTGATCTGTGTATTAATTTTTTTTAGGGATTAAAATGTCCGATTCTAAAATTCTTTTGGACTGATTTGAGTAATTACTCAATTAAATAGATTGCCAATTTGCTATACTAGAACTTTGCAGATATATATTGTTAACAAAAGCACTCTCTTTCGCCGCAAAGGAAAACAAAAATAAAACACCTTGAGGGCCGCCTCCGCCTCAGTTTTGGATTGCGGTGATCCTTCTCTGCTTCTCGGCTCTTCTCATCCGCCCCCTCCCCCTTAAAACCTCCTTCTAATTCACCTATTTCCCTTTTCTTTCTCCTTTCTAACCATTTATCATTCTCCTTTTTTACGGTCTCACTTTCACTATTTTGTCAAACACACTTCCACCACTACTACTACTCTTTTTAGTCGTTCACATTGTTCTACTATTGCTCTCTTTTTTCACAAGCTTTTCTCTCCTCTTCTGTATCCTCTTTTTCAGTTTCTCTGTTTGTTTGAGTTTGCCTACTTGTTCTTTTTTCTATTTTTTTTAAATATTTGAGATCTAAATTTAGATCTAAAATAATTTTTTGTGGTGTATTGTTATTTTTGTAAGTTTTTTGATATGATTTTACAAATCTGGAATGAAGATTCAACAAGAAAACTAGTCGTCTATGAAAATATTTTCAAATTTGAAAAGCCTTTAGACTTATTTGGAGATTGTGATTTATCTTTGCTTTTTGTCTTATAAAATTCTTTGTAATCGAACTTTATGCTTCCTCTCAGACCGTAGTTTAACATAGAGTTTATCTATTTTCTTACTTAATTTCAGAACTAATGTGTAATTTGTAAGTGTTGTTTGACTATTTTTTTATTCTCCAGTATAAAAAAAGGAACTTTGTAGATATATTAATTGTAGTTGATTAACAATAACTTAGTGACTCAGCGGTTAAGAAAATCAACATATTCAAGTCTATAAATAGGCATCATGTGTAATAGTCCGTCATGGATCTGAACTCCATTTAAGAGTATGTTGCTCGCTAATAGGTTGGTGCATGCATAGATGAGATTTAAACCCAAAACTTGCTTAAGCAAACAAGTAAGTTGATAATTCGACCAACCCAAATTCTCTATTAAGAAAGTATAATTGAGAGTAGAGTTATATCTTATTGCTATCATGTTGCTCTTTTTTTCTAATATGTTGTTATATTATTATTGACAAAAAATTATATTAAAGTTATATTGTATTATTATAGAGATATTTATGTAAATGAGCCATCTGAACAAAATCAATTGTGAGTATTATACTTTAAAATTAGAGTAAATAGCTATGTTTGGTCATAAAAGATTCGAACGCTAATAAAACTGACTATAAAACAATAAAATTAAAGTTTGTACCCATGAAAGATCGACTTTCTACGATAAAATTATCTGAATCCTAAAAAATTACCAAAACTTCTAAATTATTCTTCTCTCACCCCTCATCATCACATTACTTTCTCTCTCTCCTTCTTCTCTCAACACAGGCTTGCTGCTTCCAATCCCCATTCATTCCCTTTCGTTCACCACCACCACCAGTTGCACTTACTACTACAAGTCTACAACTACAAGTACAACACCACCACCACACACACTCTTTCACTTCAGTTACATTATTCATCAATGGCGGAACCACAAGCAACAAACTACATTTCACGAGAAAAACACGGCAAGCAGAACAAACTCCTAAGATCTATGGATCTCCATTCACAGCAAAGTCTACAACATCACCAATTAACTCCAACAACATCCAGGTGGGGCCTCCCCAATCCCCATTGCTCAACCTCGCCGGTCAAGACATAACTTACGCATTCCTTGCTTCCACCCCAAGCATGCCTTCAACCGCCTCGAACCTCTCTTCACCGGCTTCTACCTTGCTAACCTATCTCTGAAGCTTCCAAAGACTACCGAAATCTCCTCTCCACCTTCACAAGATTGGGCCTCTTCGACTATAACCACGTCGTTTTAATTTCTCTCGTTTTCATTTTCTTTATGTTCTATTTATGCGGTTTTCTTCGGTCAGACTGGCCTGTTTGCATTAGTTCGGGAGGTTTGATGGGAATTTTATGGATTTAGAATGGTTGAAGGTTGTAGGAAGAGTTCAAATAAAAAAATGGAATCTATTGCTCATCGGCTCCGAAGACATGCAAAGAAAGACCCAAAAATAGCAGCGGTGAATAGAAGGGGATGAAAGAGGATCGGAGTGATAAGCCTGTGCTGAGAGAGAAGGGAGAGAGAGAGAGTAATGTGACGATGATGATGGGTGAGGAAAAGGTCATTTGGAGGTTTTGGGTAATTTTTTAAGGAAGACAATCTTTTATGGGTACAACTTTAATTTTGTTGTTTCATAATTAATTTTGTCAGCATTCGAATCTTTCATAGTTAGAAATGGTTATTTACTCTTTGTTGAGTTAAGAAAACAATTAACATATTGATGATGACAAACATGAATAAATTGGGCTAATAACCCAAGTGGGATTTAATGAAATATTTTAGTGTGCAGGCCCAAAACTTGTTTTTGTTACAGCCCAAACAAATGAAACCAAAAGTTATTCAGAGCTGCTGAGAGAACATGGATTCACTAACCAATTCCATCAGCGTTCAACCAAAAGAAATGATTTTCCAAAGCTGAGTCTCAGTATTGTTCTCATCGGGTAAACACAAGAAAGAAATAGAGAGTTTCACTTTCGGACTTAAACTCTAGAGAAGGAAGAAAGAGAAAGCTAATCAAGAAAGTAATGTCATATCAAGCTAATCAAAAAGCATGTTAAGCTAGTTCAGAGGTTAAAGGTAAATAATTTTTATTTGCATACAAGTTGATTTCTTCACATCTTCTCCTACTCTCTGCAATGGTATTTTAGGAAAGATGAAAAAAATGGTGGTTGATTATCTCTGCTGTATATCAGTGGCTCAAACTGTTACTTGGAGCCAAAGCATAATTTCAAGGGTTTGAATTTGGGATTGTCACTGAGCAAACAAATTTTTGCTGCTCTGCACTCCTCGGTCAAATAAGAACTAGATTTGAAATCCCTAATTTTGGAGGTTGATTGAAGAAAGAGAAGGGATGATCTCTGCTAGCCCAAGGTCCAAGAAGTTGACCTTGAGGAAACCTTAATTGAGGCTTTAATCAAGATACGAAAAGGAAAATGATTCTCATTAGAGCTCAAGGAGAGAGAACGAGAGAGAGAGAGAGTAAAGAGTAAAGAGTGAACCCTCGCTACTGAGTTTGAAGTCTTGGAAATATTGCACCTACACTAATAAAAAGAGCACTATGCCAAGATGAAGAACGAGGTTATGAGTTCAGATGTTGGTTTCAGTACATAGAGTCAAGGCTGTGAATTGTCATCTCCTTCATGTTTTACTATTTTGTACTTCAGTTTCAATGTATATCTTTCTTAGTTTTCTTTGAGAGTTAAAAGGCAAGAAAGAGAGGCATTGAAAAAAGCCACAGAGAGAAAAAGGCTGAGAAAAACATTTGAGAGAAAAGTCAAGAATGATTTCAGATTTTTTTGCTTGTATTTTCTATTTTGTGTCATATGCCTGAAAGGTATCCCTTGCTAAGTTGGGTAAGCACTTAATGTGATGAGTCTAGGTAATTGCATAGCCAAGTCAAGTTTATGTTGAAGCCTGTGTGCCCAGATAAGATTACGTTGAGTCCTATAGAATTGGTGTATGTAATACTTGGATTGATAGTGAAAATTCTACAAACGTTGTGGTAGAGACTGGATGTAGGTTGCATTGCACAAGGCAACTAAACCAAGATATATGATTGTGTCATTCTCTTTTTTCTACTCAACTCTTTTTTCTGATTTTATGAGACAAAACATAATTGTCTCCTGCATAATCCGCTGTGCAGACTAAATAGAAGCAAAGTAATTATTTCAGGTTTTAAGTCTTACTTAATCAAAGTTAAAGAAGACCTTAGATTCAACCCCCTTCTCTAAGTCTTACTTAATATGATTTTTTACATCTTCGCTATGGAAAATAACTATTTAGATATACCAAATAATATGTAACATATTACTACCTGTATAAGTTAAGGCACAAAGACAGGATTTAATTAAGGTGATTGAAATTTTCACCAAACAGAATATGACCTCAATCGAATAAAAAAATGTACTCGATTTTGCATTAATTAGCTAGTCGAAGAAATAACATACTCATTCATTATTCATGTTTCATTATATTTTTTAAATAATATATAGAAAACATATATCTTGTGTATAAAAATGTGACTATTAGTAATTTTATTAATAAATATTTTTTAAACTATTACTAATTTCAATTTTAATAGAAAATATGAGAAAATAATTTCGCTTGCCATAAATAATATACTAAAACTGTTAGTATATTATCTTCTATATGGTTAATTGAATTTATCAATGATTTTCCCGTATAAATCGTTATTACCCAGTTTTTAATAACTACTTAATATACAAAATTTGAAATTGGAAATTGTTATCACTAATTCAATTAACTAGTTAATTGAGTAATAACTGTCAAATTATTAAGGTACAAAATGATTGATTTACTCAATAGATTTTCATATATTATTTATATATCAAGTAATAATTTGAAATTATATTATTTACCCAGTTAATAATACTATTATTAATAATTATTTTTTGTATTGATTGTTAAATCAATTATTAAATAATTATTTTTGTTAAGATAATTATTTATTAATCATTTCAAATTATATTTTGTTAAGATATAATTATTTAGATTATTACTCATGGCACGGGTATAATTTCATTTTATACCAATTAATCAATTATAATTATATGACATGGGTGTAATTTCAATTTTATCCACCGTTGGCAAATAAATTTTATTCCAATTATAAATAAAATATGTTTTTATTGGAAAATAAATTGTCTTTAGGTCAACGATTTAATATATGTGTAGGTTCATTTTTTGTCAAATATTATGAAAATCCAAATAAAGAAATAAAGGATAAAAATAAACTTAATAATATCTGATACTACTTCATTTTATTAAATTATTTAAAAATAGCACTTATACAAAAAATAATCGTAATAAATAAATTGAGGCAATAATTTAAAATTCTATAATTATAATTTAATCAAATACTAATAGTAAAACCAAATTACCTAAACAATATTGAACATATTCTAGTCCTTAGTCATGTATAGTATAGAATCATTCTTGTAACGACAACCAACTGAAATAACATCGTAAGTTTTAATATTTAGAATTTGTACAAAATTAGACCATTCTCTTGTTAGATAAGCTTCATCATCCGCTATCCATGCAATGCGGCAAGGTATAGAATTGCCACACCGAGAAACCAAACTAACTCTTATTCCCCTCAATGGCATTGCATGCATGCAAAAGAAAGCTGGTAATTTCTGAAAAAAATCAAAATATGTTAAAAAATTATTCTAATAATGAACAGCTTAAACTAAGAAAATTTAAATATATTACCAATCGTTGAAATTGCATATCTGAATTTGTCACGAATTTAGCAAAACTGAACTGAAACTGAGGGAATTCAATTTCATTATGTGTTCCACTTCGAAGATTTTCGAGCAGACGTAAAAAGCATGGAGGGGATAGAACTTGAACTTGCCCTAAAAAGTTCTGTGGATGCAATTCTTCAATCAAAAATCGAGCTCCTCCTAAGAAATCTAACTTTAACCACATTCCATTGGGTTAGTCATAATAGGTGAGTAGATCCAACCATCCTTCGGTAAAGTAGAGACTATTGCCTCTTCTTTGAACGCTTACATCCATGTAGTTAGAACCTGAATCAGTGAAGACAACTTGATGAGGTATTTCATGGATGTGATGCATTGTAAATAATTGTGGCAAAAGACAATCAAACTGGAACATTAAACGATAAGAATAACTTAGAGTAACAACAAATAAAAAATTATCAAAAGAATAATATAATAGAATGAGTATATGAAAAATATTATAAAAAATTATAAATTGTACCTTAAAAGAATTAACTTCAATAAAAAAATGAAGAATACATTCTTATTCTATGAAGTAGTAAAAAAACACTAAATATAAAATTATAAATTGACTCTCAAATTTAGATTCATGTACCACAGGAAAATACTATATATAGACTTTAGTAAAACAAAAATAAATATGTAAATTCCTATTATTAAGGTAATTTTTTAATAATGTATTAAATATTGATTTGATACAATTATAATGAATATATTTTCCTAAATTAGTATAATTATATATTAATTTCATCATATCACGGGTAACAAAGATTTTTTATTATTAGTATTACTATTATTGATATTATTATTATCATTAAAATGAATAAAAGTATTTTTAATTGATAATTGATAAGTAGTTTAATATTGCATTAAATTTTGATTTGATACAATTATAATGAAGATATGTTTCTAAATTAGTATAATTATATATTATTCATTAAATATTAAATACAAAATAATTATATTAAAGATATTTTTATAAAATAATTTAGAAAAATTATTTGATATATGTGAATCGGGTAACAAAGATTTTTTATTATTATTATTACTATTATTGATATTATTATTATCATTAAAATTATTAAAAGTATTTTTAATTGATAATTGATAAGTAATTTAATAGTGCATTAAATATTGATTTGATATAATTATATATAATGAAGATATGTTGCTAAATTAGTATAATTATATATTATTCATTTAGTATTAATTATAATATAATTATAATAAAATAATTTAGAATAGAAAAAAATTTATTCGTTTTGGAAGGAAAACGGAGGTATGAGAGATCGACACGTCACCTTTAGTAGTTGGGAGAAATCCAGTTTTAGTATATTAAGTAGATAAATTTTATAGGTGGGACCAAGAGAAAATATAAGGGATAAATCATCACACTTTACCTTTTAGAGTGAAAATTTAAAATTTAGAAGATTTAAATTTATTATTATTGGTCGACACTATGGGTTTTGGGCCAACAGTAAGTAACAAATGATGGGCCCAAAAGAAAGGTCCAATTTTAAGCACCATCTAGTTGAATAGTTTGGGCTGGTTGTATCTCGCCAGTGTCTATATAATACTTATTTGACAAAAATAAAAAAAATTAGGACTTTTGCCTCCTACTGATTGTGTGATACGTTATCACTTATCACTTGAGTTATGGAATAATTATTAACTTAGAGAATTTTGAAATGTTTGATGAAAAAACAAATGGTCATAATATAATCTTTTCGGATCATTGTAACGTTTAACTTATGTTAGTGTGCAGTATAATATTTTATTTTATTTTTTGCTTGCAATATTCAACTTAAAGCCATTAAAAATAGGATAAACGGATAATTTGTGTGGTTTTACCTTTTGATAAAAAAACTCACAATAAATTGAACAAATTTTGCCTTCTAATATGCATATATAAAATTTATGAAGAAGAGTAATTCTGAGCATAGAAAAAAATAAAGCAATTTTTATAAATTTTGAATATGTATTACAGAAAAAAAAAAGGAAAGTTACTTATTATAGACCACTTTCCAAGATAACCAAGAAAAGTATCAAACTATACTTTCTATATTTTTCTACAAATTCAGAGTAGTTTATTGTACAACTTGAGTTTGTTCTTAAACTTGTCAAACAACATAATGAATAAGGTTTAGTAAAAACATCAGCTACTTGTTTATTAGATGGTATATGAATGAATGACTGAAATTAAACCCTTCATTACAATTTCTCTAACAAAATATAAGTCTAGGTGAAAGTGCTTTGTTTGTTGATGTAAAATAGGATTGTATGCAAGCAATACTGATGATATATTGTTGCAAAAATTTTTTGGTGAGGTGAGACAGGTCTATTGCATTTTAAAAGGTAAATTCTAAATCCAAGTTAATTCTGCAAAAGTTGCTGCTAGTGCTCTAAACTTAGTTTCTATAGAACTTTCTTTTGATTGAAGCTTGCTTGGTACATTTCCATGAAACCAGATTATGACCATAGTAGATGTAATAATATATTGTAGACCTCCTATTATCAAGATTCGAAGCCTAACATGGATCATTTAGATTATTATTAAAAGAAGACTTTAAATTTTTTTTAATAAATATATAACAAAAGTAAAGTTTAATTTTGATACACTAACAATATAAAATACTTTACATTATTATCTAAAAGTATTTATTTTTGCTAATGTAGTATTACGTAATTAGATATATATAAAAGTGTAAAGCGTAATTAGATATATATAAAAGTATTTATTAAGAAAAGTTTTTTTTCTTATCAGAAAAAAATATCTTTCAAAAGCTAGTTTTTATAAACTACAAGTGTAATTACCTGTGCCATGTACGTGATAAGATTGAAATTATAATTTTAAATTATTTTTTAAAATTAATTTAAATTATAATAATTTGATTAATAAAAAATAATATGTTATGCATTATTTTTTTTAAAATTTAGTATTAATTGGATTAACTCTAAAATAGTTATTAATCGATTTTAATAATCTACTTTGTTCAATAAATCAGACATATATACTGAATGCGATCATAAATAATATAGTAATAGTTAAATCTACCAACAAACATATTGGTTATTATCACACTCTAAAACAAATTAAATATAAAGGCTATTAGCACTCACTTATAAATCTATAAAATCGCACTGTCTTTAATTTGTGCAAGGATTTATTTATCAAATAAACTTAAAATATAAACAAAAAATATTTATAAAATGGACATAGCATCACTTGAAAGAATCATGGAAAATAATCAACTTACCTTATCATCCATAAGAACCATTTCTATGTAAGTCGTGTTGTTCTTGTCAAATTTGAATGAGACTTTTCATAACCTTATAATTCTTGTCTTTATTTTTCAAACTTTTTCATTACATAATCTATTATAGGTAATATTGTTGATAGAATCGTAGTTAGTATCCCTTAGGTATAAAAAATAATAAACAGAAGAAGTTCTATGTCTGAAGTACGAATTTTCTAGATGATAAATAATTGTAACAATTTACTATTAATCCTTATATATATATACACACACACACTAATTATACACTGTAATAGTTAACAAATATTTTCAATGGAGATACTTACTAAATATATATGTTATCGACATTAATTATATGTCAATATTTTTATGAAAGAGCTAAAAGATGAGATATATAAATATATATAATATTATTACTATATAGGAAGCATACATAAATTGCTATATTTTTTTATTATATTATACAACTTAAAATTATATTATCATGTTATTATTAATCCTAGATACTTGCTATAATTATATCAAATTTAATTATGAATCTAAATAAATAAAATAGATAATATTAAATATTATTTTTTTCTTTTTTACATTCAATATTACTGTAAATATAAAAAGTAAAATAATTAATAAAAAAATATGAGCAGAAAATAAAACATATTAATTAAAATTCAATTTGTTATCTAATTAATCTTATGTACATACGATATAATTTTACAAAAATGTTATGAATCACAACCTTTTTTATTCTACAAAAAAGAAAAAACACTATATGTAGCCTTTAGTAATACAAAAAATAATTATAAAAATTAATTATTGATATTGATATTAATATTAATCATAATTGATTATTAATACTCTAATTTTTTAAAATATATTTTACCTTTCTAAAATATAATGCATGTACCGTGTAGACTTTATTATTATTATTATTATTATTATTATTATTATTATTATTATTATTATTATTATTATTATTATTATTATTATTATTATTATCCACTAATTGATATCAAATTAAATGGGTCACTATTAATATGTACATCAATTATCTCCTAATAAAATTATTGCACTTGAATGAGAATTAGAACTATATCAATTGATATAATTAGAATGATTAAAAATATCGATGATTTATAAATAGTTTAATAACACATTAAATATTAATTTGATATAATTATAATGAAGATATTTTCTTAAATTAATATAATCATGCATTATTCATGAGCTAATTGTAATATAATTAGAATAAATTTATTTGAGAAAAAAATTCATGTATAATTTTCAGAAATTATAATAATTTTTTTATTTATATATACATATATATTAATTTTGTTAAATAATTATATATATATATAAATAATTATATACATATACATAAATAAAAAAATATATGAATTATATTTTGTTAAACTCCATGTTACCGGCTATTAAAAATATTTAAATCACATGTATTAATTTTTTTGTTATAATTATTTTATTTTATATATATGATTATTTTTTATTCTACAATCGTGCAATAATATTTTCATGATATTATTGCTATATATGAAGAAGTTTTATATTACTATAATTATATCAAATTTAATTATAACTGTAAATAAATAAAATAGGAAACAATCAAAACTAATTTTTTTATAGTCAAAATTTACTGTAAATATAAAAAAATTTACTATAAATATAAAAAATAAAATCACTAATGATTAAAAATTTGAGTAGAAAATAAAAATTCATAAGCTGAATTCAATTTGTTAACTAATTAATTTTATATCTATATAATATTATTATTATTATATATTGATTAAAAATGTGAATACATACTAATAAAATTATTACATACGAATGAGAATGAGAATTAGAACTATATCAATTATATCAATTATATAAATTCGAAATTATTATTATTATTGAGTAACGATGATAATTCATGTGATAATGAATATTACCTATAAAACATCTAAAATTAAATAATATTCAAGTATAATTATGTGACAATTATAATTCAAAAATTACTATATATAAAGTCACGTGAATTATTATTATAATTGATATAATAATTGCTATAATTATTATATATTCTCAATCTTATCGGTTGTATCAGTTTAACTATATCAATTATATTCAAATTAGTAGTCAATTATTTTTATGAAAATTCTTGCTATAATTAGGTTATATTTATGAGATTATCTTGTATTAATCGTTATAATTAATTTAATAAAGATATTTATTAAATATATATGTTATCTATATTAATTATATGTCAATATTTGTAAGAATGAGTTTAAAAAAGTGATATATAAATATATAATATTATTGTTATATAAAAAATAAATTTAAATAATATATTAAATATTAATTTGATATAATTATAATAAAAATATTTTTCTAAAATAATATAATCATATATTATTCATGAGCTAATTATAATGTAATTAAATGCTTAATATTATTCTATATTATTTATTTACCATCATGATTTGATTTGATTGTTTTCTAGTTTATTTACTTATATAAATGATTAAAATATATAACATCATTATCGTAATTATTATAATTTTATGATATAATTATAATTAACATATTTTATCATAATTAAATATTGATTTGATATAATTATGATGAAAAATTTTTTCTAAAATAATATAATTATACATTAATTATGAACTAATTATAATACAATTAAAGATACTATTATATCATAATGTTTACTTACTATATTAATATAATATTAAAAGATACATGTTTCATTATTTTTTATAGATAAAATCGATTTTTATTGGCAACTAAATTGTGTTTAGGTCAACAAAAATTATATATTTAGGTAGAGATTTTTTGTCAAATATAATGAAATACAAATAAAGAAATAAAGAATAAAAATAAACTTAAATAATATATTTGACACCTCTTCATTTTATTAATTATTAAATTATTTAAAAATAGTACATCCACGAAAATACTCATAATATATAAATTGAGGCAATAATTTAAAATTTTCTAATTATAATTTAATCAAATACTAATATTAAAACCAAATTACTTAAACAATATTGAATCTATTCTAGTTCTTAGTCACGTATAGTATAGAGTCATTCTCGTAACGATAACCAACTGAAATAACATCGCAAATATCAACATTTAGAATTCGTGCAAATTCAAACTATTCTCTTATTAAATAAGCTTCATCATCCGCTATCCATGCAATGCGGCAAGGTATAGAATTGTCACACCGAGAAACCAAACTAACCATTGTTTCTCTCAATGGTATTGTATGCATGCAAAAGAAAGCTGGTAATTTCTGAAAAAAAAAATCACAGTATGTTATAAAATTATTCTAATAATGAACAACTTAAAATAAGAAAATTTAAATAGATTACCAATCGTTGAAATTACATATCCGAATTTGTCATGAATTTAGCAAAATTGAACTTAAACTAAGGGAATTCAATCTCATTATGTGCTCCACTTCGAAGATTTTCGGGCAGACGTAAAAAGCATGGAGGGGATGGAACTTGAATTTGCCCTATAAAGTTCCGTGGATGCAATTCCTCAATCAAAAATCGAGCTCCTCCCAAAAAGGCTAATTTTAACCACATTCCATTAGGTTGGTCATAATAGGTGAGTAGATCCAACCATCCTTCCGTAAAGTAGAGATTATTGTCCCTTCTTTGAACGCTTACATCCATGTAGTTGGAACCTGAATCAGTGAAGACAACTCGATGAGGTATTTCATGGATGTGATGCATTGTAAACGATTGTGGTAAAAGATAATTGAAATGGAATATTAGACGATAAGAATAACTTAGAGTAACCACAATTAATAAATTATTAAAAGAATAATATAATAGAATGAGTATATGAAAATATTATAAAAAATTATAAATTGTACCTTAAAAGGATCAACTTCAATAAAAAACGAAGAATACATTCTTATTCTACGAAGTAGTAAAAAAAATACTAAATATAAAATTATGAGCTGACTCTCAAATTTAGATTCATGTACCACAGAAAAATACTATTTATAGACCTTAGTAAAACAAAAATAAATATGTAAATTACTTATTATTAAGGCAATTTTTTATTATGTACAGTAATTACGCATTATAATTGATAAGTAGTTTAATAGTGCATTAAATATTGATTTGATACAATTATAATGAAGATATGTTTCTAAATTAGTATAATTATATATCATTCATTAAATACTAATTATAATATAATAATATAATTATAATAAAGGTATTTTTTATAAAATAATTTAGAATATATGAAAATTTTCATTCGTTTTGGAGGAAAAATGGGCTCACGAGAGATCGATACGTCACCCTTATTAGTCGGAAAAAAACTCAGTTTTAGTATATTAAGTAGATATTAAATAAATTTGATTGTCTCATATCCTGACAAAATAAAAATATTTTTGTAGCGTTGATCTGGACCAAAAATAGTTTTTGGTCAAGAACCTGATGTAGATTTGATTGGTTTAGCTTAATTTCTTATAAGTATGTGTTAGTAGCTGTAATAGTAGACTGATATAATTATGAATAGTGGAGAAGTTGGTGAACTTAATTTTTATTTGTAGTAGGTTAAGGCTATGTCACTACTAGAAAATGGCTTAATAAAGACAGATTTACAGACAGATTTGGTTTATATTACAGACGGATTTTTAGTTACCGACGGAATTACTGACGGATTTTGTCCCTCTGTAAAAGCCTCGTCGGAAATTAGTTACCGACGGATTTTTTTCTGTCGGAAAATTACCGACGGATTTTTACCAGTTACCGACGGATTTTCCCTCTGTAAATTTTCCCTCCATTTCCTGAAGAAGACGAACTTTCCGACGGATTTTCAGACGGATTTTCCGTCTGCAATTACAGACAGATTTTTCGACAGATTTTCCGTCGGTAATTACAGACAAATTTTCCGACGAATTTTCCCTCGGTAATCACAGACGGATTTTCCGACAGATTTTCTGTCTGTAAATTTTTTTAGATTACAGACAGAAAATCTGTCTGTAAATCTGTCAGTAAGATAAAATGAAATTTTTTTTAGATTTTTCATTGTAAAACAAACCTGTTTTATACAAAATAATATAAATTTAATAATTACAATTTTTTATCTAATTAGTATTCAAATATTTATAATATTACAAAAAATAAACAAATTCATCATATTATAAAGCTAAAAGAAAAGTATTATAAACAAGCAAGTCAATATAATTCAAAACATAAACAAAGTGTATTATCAACTATAATCCTCAGTATATTGTTCAACCATACTAAATTTATCAACTATAGTCCTCAGTGTCATCTTCATCCCCATCATCATCATAGTCTTCATCCGAAGAGATTGAAGGTGGCGGCGGTGGCGGTGGCGGTGGAGCAGTAGTGGAACTACTTGACGTTCTAACCTTCTTGTAATAGCTAACATAAGCCTCATTCCATCTCTTCTGTTTCAGCTTTTCCTTCTTGGCCTTTTCAATTGCCCGTTCTAACTTTTCTAACTTCTTTTGAGTCTTTTCCAAAGGAGCCAAGCGTGTATCTAACAACTTACTAATACGCTCATCTGTCTGTTGAGTAACACGTTGAAAAAGCTCTTCATTGAGATTATGAATCTGTTCTCGCAAATCAGGAACAGAATTTTGATTTGTAGATGCTCTTCCAGATACAGAGTTGGCAGAAGTGGTTCTAGACTTAATAGAGCTAGAAAAGAATGCTCCTTTTCCGTAAACTCGATTCTTCTTTTGCCCACCACACACTTCCTCCCAAATCAAGTCTTCATCAATTGGTGGTAGCTCCATTCCTTGTGCTTGAGCCTCAACATGTTGGGCCTGAACTTCTGCTAACTTTTTTATAAACTTCTCCTGTTGCAGAATGATTATTAGCAATGCTATTTAATTTGCATACTATATCAAGTTATGAAAATATTTATTAGGGAATCAAGATGGAATGGAACAGATGCAATCGGAGTTTATCTTACACCTATGATGTCACAAGCACTGTACCATATCACAAGTATCTTATTAACAAAGACTATAAAGTTTTGATTTACAGGTAAAATATATATTTACACAGTTATACATCGTACACATTGTTTATAGCTCTAATTAATTATTAAATTCACATCACCATGTGGAGTATACAGTGGAGATCATGATGCAGTTATTCCATATTTGGGTACAATGACATGGATAAAATCTCTGAATTTGTCGCTCAAACGAGACTGGTTACCGTGGTATGTAGGTGGACAAGTAGGAGGGTAAGTACACTTGATTATATTTACATCCTCTACTAATTAACAAGTATATAAAAACATAAACATAAACTAACATGTATTTCTGTAGATATACATTGCAGTATACACAGGGGAATTATAACCTAGTGTATGCAACTGTGAAGGCAAGATAAAACATTTAATTATATTTGACACACTGATTTAATTTCTTATGGAGAAATTAAAATAAATAATGTATTATAATATTATTAAACATACAGAAGATTTTCACAGTTCAAATCATCAAATGCATGGCAGAACAAAAATCAATTATAACAAGGTGAAACAAAATACAATGCTTGCTTTTTAAGAAACAAGAACTTTACTCCCCTAAAAAATTAGTTAAACTTATATTAGATGCTTTCTTAGGTTATCATCCATAAAACCACAAGTTAATCAATATGCCACAAACTCAGAAATCTAACAGAGCATGAGAAGTAGGTCCAAAACCAGCAAATACATATATTGTCGTATAGAATTAGACACATGTTTTTCAGATATGTAAATTAAAACACATGTTTCTTTGCTCAGATCTGGAAGAAATTAGAGTTTCATTTTGCTTGAAATGTTAAAAAACAAAGGTACTATAACTCTGGTTTTTGGATGTAATTCTGTTATAAAAACAAAATTAAAAAACACAACAACTACTACTAATAATAATAAGTAACAGAGAAGAAACTAAATAGTAGTAGTGAAAAATCTATCTACTTAATATTTATACTATATCTCACATGAGTGTCTTGAGAGCGTTTGTCCACCCATTTAGACTTGTCACTTTTAAGTGTGTGGGTTTCCTTGAAGACTTCCTCATGAGTTGGTGTACGGTCTAACTGCTTCTTCTATTTCACATAAACACAGAATAAAAATTTTTTATATAAATAAATGTCTATTAAATAAGATCTAAAGCCACTTAAATTATGTTACCATCCTCTCTATAGTTGAGCTCAGTGGAATAGAACCACCGCAATGGACAGAACCACCTAAGAGTGACGCTCGATTCTCCCTCGCTTTTTTCCTTATATTTTTTCATTTCTCATCCGTTTCCCAGTACTTTTCCAACAACTTTTTGTAAGCAGGAATTAGCCATTCGTGGGTTGTATCCACACCCTCACGGATATCCACATGTGGAGTCTAGCATTGGAAAAGAGAAAAATGCATTTTAGATTTTTTGAATGTTTATTTTTTGTTTTTGTTTTTTTTTTTTCGAGATAGATGTAATTTCAAAACCTAAATCCACGTTTATGTGAAATTAAAAATTTTAGCTTATGTAAAATTACATTGGATAATTAGTTGATTGAATTTTTTTTTACCAACTTTATTGTTTTTTTTTTTTGCAATCTCATTATTACTCAAATCTGTTATATATATAATTATATTTTTAATAGAATTTTTATTTTTTTTATTTATATGAGTTTTTTTATTCTATTTTTTATTGTATGTTAATTTTGTTTTATGTAACACTTTTTTTATTTTTTTGTTCGATTTTATTAAAATTTGTAAGTATAATTCTGTTATACTATATTTATTATTATAATTTTGTTATAATATGAATTATTGATTCTATTAAAAAAACAAAATAAATAAAAAAATTAATTATAAATAACATTAAAATTATAAATAGTAAAAATTTATCGTAAAAAATAATGCTAAATAAAAATACTAAAAATAATAAAAAATGATGAATAATATAATTTAATAAAATATATTTTGATATATTATTCATATATGATTTTTTTTATATAAAGTGTATTTCTTAAATTACTTTATGCTATTTTTAATTTAATAAATAAATATTAATTTTTATTATAAAATTAATTAATAAAATTTATTTAAATATCTAAATTAAAATAATAAAATAAAATAAAATAAAATAATTATTTAAATTAATATTTTTTATTTAAAAGTAATTTTCAGTAATATAATTTAAATAACATTTTATTTACTATGATCTATTTTAATATAAAAGTCGTCAAATATAAGTCACATTAACACCAATTTATTTTTAATCAAAATTAATTTTACAAAAAATAATTTTATGTAAACTTTCGTTAACAAAATTCAATCCAAAATTAGGGTATAAGATTTAAAATTTAGAATTTAGCAGTTACAATTTAGGATTTAACAATAATAATATTTAAATTAATCATAATATATTTAATTTACAACAAAATAAAATATGATGACAAAATATATTGACCTTTTCAATTAAATATGTAAGATTATGATGATCATCTTTTTCATTAAGATTTTTTTTTTTTGAGCCAGTGACATTATCAAAATAGGAGTCATATCATTATAATGTAAATTCATTCAAAATATAATACAAAAAAATAATGTAATTTTAAATTAGTGGTAGGTAAACGGTAGTTTTGCTAACTGTAATTAGAGGTGTACATGGAACTGGTTAAAATTGAATTCGTCTTGATTCAAATTCGATCTTAAATAATAATTGGGTCTATTTTTTAAATTCTTATTCAACCCTAAATCCGGTAAAATTACACTACTATTGGGCCACACTAAAACCTAGTTTCAATCGGGTGAAGTCCGGATCATGATAAATTTTATGTAAAAAAATTATAATGCACTCATTTATAAAGAAAAAAAATACTTATTATAAAGAAATTGATAACTATACTTAAATTTGAATTTGTTCGTAAATTCTAATTTCATGTTTCTTTGATTTATTTTCTAATTCAACAAATATAATTAAAAATAAAATAATAAACTTATAATTAATATAACATAATATTAAAATTAATTTAAAACATATATACCTTTTTTAGTCCTGTAGAGTGCACATGGATCGGATGAAGTCAGATACGTCTTGATCTAGATCCGACCCTATAATGATCAAGCCTATATTTGAGATCCTTACTCGGATCTAAATCCAGTCAAATCACACCAAATTAATTCTAAAATATTTGAGTCCATACTAAATCTTCAGATCGGATCAAAGCGTGTGCATTCTAACTATAATGATCAATTAAAAATGGTAAATAATAAACATACTATTTGATTGATCATTGCAGATAGCATTTCATTTTTTTATAAGATCTTAAAAGTTTAAAAATTATTAAAAAATAAAAATACAAAATAAGTATTAAAAAATAAGATGTTATTTTTTATTTTCACTTATTTTTTATTAAATTTCAAACACTTCAATAATTTATCTTATATATACGGTGGAGGGGATCAAGAGACACATATAGAAAGGTTACAAATCTTATTAGTTATTACTCTTTTATTTCATAATTGTTTTCTTTTTGAAATCCTTTAAGATTATTCTCCACATACAAGCACTTTTTCATACAAGTCATTTATACTCATGCCGTTTTCACGTTTTTTTTGTCTCTTTTTCTTTTTCTTCTTTTTCCGCGCTTCCTCTTCTTTTTCTTCTTCTTCTTCCTCCGTGTCTCTTCTTCTTCGTAATTTTTCTATCTCGTTATCGTAGTCATTAACACTACCTCTTCCTCCTTCTTTTTTATTGAAATTTCTTCTCCTCTTTTCGTTTTCTCTTTCTCCTTCATCAAAATCACCAGAAAAAATGAAGAAACATTATTCAAGGTACTGTTTTACTATTTTTCTAGATTTTTTTAGATTGTTCTGCCATATGCCTCATCCTTAATCAGCAAAACATTAAAAAATTTCAAGAAAAAATATACTGTCTCCCTCTTATATTGGGTGTATTTCTTAAATCATTTGGGTGTATTTCTGTAACTGTTTGGGTGTATTTCTGTAATTCTTTGGATGTATTTCTGTAATCGTTTGGGTGTATTTTTGTAATCATTTGGGTGTATTTCTCAAGTTCCATCATCTTCAAAACAATTTAAAAGCTTAATTTCAAAAACCATCAAAATAAAAAAAAACAGAAGGAGATCGAATGCAAAGAGAGAACGCACGAAGGAGATCGAACAAATTTGATAAAAAACTCGAAAAAGGAAACGAAGATGAAACACGCAAAAATGGTTCAGTGACGCGCGTGTTAAATTTGGCCCAACTTATAAGACTTGTAAGCCAAAATCACTTGTATATGTAGCACTCCTCGATCCTTTATACACTTTGGACTACAAATTCTCAATCATTAATCAAACTAAGAAAGTTGTTCAAATAAAAAACTAACCTATATGCACAAAGTCCATTAGCCTAGAGCCGCTACTAGTTTGTTTTAATTCAGTTATCTCACTAAATAAGTTTTTTTTTTGGAATAATTTTTTTCAATTTTTTTAATAATTGAAAAAATAAAATATTATTTTTTATTATTAATTTTATAAGTAGAACAAAAAAAATATAAAAAAACAATAAAAAATTAGATATTATATTTTATTTTTTCAAATTTTTTTAACGACTAAAAAGATTCATTCCCGTTTTCTTTGACTACCCTTAGCTGTCTTTTGGATGTTCTTTCATGGTCCTTTTTCTCATTATACAATACTAAACATGACGAACTTTTAACTGGCAATACCAATATATATATCAGTAAAGGGACTGAAACACGTAAAAATTTTCCTAACATATATGGAAGGGTTGCATGTTATGATATTTAAAATAATATTGGTGTAACTTATACCCGAAAAAATAATATTGGCCAAATAAAAAAATACAATGATGGCTTTAAGATATTAAAAGAAATAATGCTATTTATCCAAATTTTTTATAAGTTAAATTTAATTAATTTAAATAATAAAATTTAAAATAATACTAATTATAACTAATTTAATTAAATTTGATTGATAAAAACAATTAAATATATAGTATTATTCATCAAAAAATTCTAAAGGGATCGACATGAGTTTTGCAATATTAAATTTGCAATAAACTACAAGGTATCAAATAATAGTATAAATAATTACTTTTTACATCTAAATGTAAATAATTAGTTAATATATACAGATAATTCTAAAATAAACGTTAATATGTTTATTTATTTAATAATAATTTTTTATTCATGCAATTTTAAAAGTGAATAGGATTAACTTTTAAGAAGCGTTTCACGTATACCGTTGTATTTTAGCTGTGCATGATGTTTTATTTTTTTTAATCATTAAAATTTATAATAAAATAAATCAAAGAATGAAATTGAATGAAAATCTTGTACGTAGAATTGTTTGACTAATGAGCATAATAAAGAAGATATTTGTCTTTTTCTTCACCCACCATGAGAGAGATAAAATTACAATATTGTTCGATCTATAGCTAGCTTGTGTTGCGGTGTTGGACGAGTGCTTGTGATAGGTTAGTGTGACTGACCTCTTTTTCAACAAGCATTGGAAAATTTATTAAGAAAAAGCTTATTGATTGATTATTCATTTTCTTCTAAAAGAAAATTGATTGATTCATTTATAAACGTTTTTTTTATAAAAAACATATTATTTAGGCATTTAAAAATAACGATAAAATTTTTAATTTATAGTTATCATTTTCATTAATTATAACTATTGTAATATAAGAGTATAACAATAATTAAAACAACATTAACAATAATAACAAAATTTTTTTTATAAAAAATTAAATATAACCCGCAAGCTAGACTTCTTTTTATTTCTATAAACTTCTTTTATAAATTGCACATAATTATACTTTAGCAATAAATGTCACAATTTCTTTAAGCATTTCATTTGTTTTAGAATAAGTTACAAAATAGGATCCTAAAGTTTACATTTCCCACAAAATTAATCTTAAAAGATATGAAGAATAAATAAGACTCTAAAAAATTTAATTGATAAATTGATCTTTTTGTTATTTTCAATTAAATTTTTAATATATTTATTGAATAAATAAATCTTTAATAAATTTTATTACAAAATAGTTAAGTTGCAAAAATACACTCTAAGAAAAATTAAATTCTTTTAAAATAAACGATAGAAGGACGAATCTATATGATGAAAGTAATAAACAAGGATTTTTAAAAAATAAAATTTTTTAAAGACTAAAATATCCGATCTAAAATTCTTTAAATATCAATTTAGATATTTATCCATATACAATAAATAACCAAAAATCTAACACATAAAATTTTATTCAGTAAAAATAAATTATAAAAAAATATGTTATGAATAACATTCCTATAAAAAAAAATTAACATTCATACTTTTATAATAACAAAATATAAAATGATAATACAAAGTTTAAATTAATAATGTAAAAATCACCCTATGAAAAAAATCATAATACATTTGATTAAAAGAATTATATATATATATATATATATATATATATATATATATATATATATATATATATATATATATATATAATGAAAATTTTGATCATAATGTTAATGTATTTTTTTACAGAATTAATAAAAATATTATAATTACTCACAAACTAATACTTTATTAAATATATTGTAATTTGTCTAAATACTTTTTTCATAAAAATTAATTATTTTTTGGTAACATTTGGGTGTATTATTTTTTGTTTGGACTAAAAACACTATAATACAACAAACTAATATGATTCTAAGTATTATTATTTAGAAAATTTTACGATTTATTTTCAAATTAAGATCCTATGAAAATGATGAATTTTTTTCTATTTTACAAGTATGGTCAAACTTATTAGAAATATTAATATAATTAGTCAAAAAAAATATCTTGTAAATATTAATTTGCAAGAAATTATAGTATTATATATATATATATATATATATATATATATATATATATATATTATATATGATTTTTATCATTGGAACGATTTTTATGTTTTTCATTTAAATTTTGTATTATGTTTAATATTTTATTATACATTTATGAATGTTATTTTTTTAGAAATATTTTTTTAATATATATTTGTTTATTTTGTTTTATTTTTATTCGATAAAATTCAATATATTAAATTTTTTGTTATTTATTCGTAAATCGTGTTAGACTAATAAATTTTATGTATAGTTTTAAAAATTTATTATTCTATTATTATTATTATTATTTATGTATTAATTAATAGTATTAAATTTAAAAGTAGTTAAATAATAGTAAAATAGCATAATTTTTGTAATAAAAGAAGATATAATAAACTTAATAATTTATGATAATAAAGTATGATTTATGAATAAATAGTACATTTATTACGTATCCTGTAACAATTTATATAAGTTATAAAAAAAATATTTACGTGATGAATTTTAGTTTAAAACAATTTGAAAAATATAGATTTTTTTATTTTATTTTAGTAAAAGATCTAAATTATTTAATACATTTCTTTTTTAATCATCAAAACTATACATATTTATCTATCTTATATTTTAAAAATATATTTTAGAAGCTTACTACACATACAAGTCTTTTTGGCTTACAAGTCTTACAAGTCCAATAAAACACATGTATTACACTTAATTAACGCATTACACATTTTCACATTCAAGAGTAAATAAAACGCATGTTATTCAACAACTTCTTGTTTCCAAAGCGCGCTACTCACCATGCATTATGAACTACTCTTCTTCTTCTTCCTCCATGAAAACAATTTTCTTGCCAAATTTGAAGATAATGGAACTTCAGAAATACACTCAAACGATTACAGAAATACACTCCCAACGATTACAGAAATACACCCAAACGGTTACAGGAATTCACCCAATGATTATAGAAATACACCCAAAGAATTACAGAAATACACCTAAAGGATTACAAAAATACACCAAAAGGATTTAAGAAATACACCCAAAATTCGTTGAAGTGCACCTTATGCATATTTTAGAACTCTTTCTCTTTCTCATCCTCATCTTCTGCTGCTTCTTTTTCTTCAAAAATGATTTCAGAGCTTGATGTCAAAAAAAATGGAAATCGAGAATAACGAAGAAAGAAAATAGAGAGAAAGCACGTAAATGAAGAAGAAGAACAGAAAGAGGAAGAAAAACGTGCAGCAAGAAGAAGAAGAAGAAAAAGAAGGCAAGAAACGTAAAAAAAAGAAGAAGAAGAGGAAGAGGAAGAAGAAGAAGAACGTAGACCTTGCATCGCGTTTTTAGGATTTATTCGTTAATTAACTTGTAAAGCATACAAGCCCTAATAACTTGTATGCAGAGCTTTTCTCTATATTTTAATAGTGTAATACTATTTTTTTTATTTTTTGTTATATTTAATATGTTGAAAATATAAAAAAAATCAATATATTGAATGTAAGTTTGTGGCCCAGAAAATAAAGAATTGTTACATAACTTTTCAAGCCAATATCCATGTGTTTTAGTTGGTTGTTTTAGAAAAATTAACAATTCAATTAGGGTTATTTAGTCGTTACAATAGTTACTAAATGACAAGAGTAAAATTAGCAATCTTTTAATACCAATGAACATCATATTCCAATATTTGTCAGTGAACATGCGATAATTTTCCTAACTTTTATTCTAATATTTTATAAAAAAATTATTAGATTATACTATAGTTTTATCTTAAAGCCATCAATACCTTTTAATTTTTTTTTTCAAGACAAATATTTATATTGGACCCAACTCACAAAAGACTAACATTCGTCCGTCATATTAAACGCAGCCCACATATATATTATAAAAATATTAAATTTGTATTGATTATATTAAACACTAAAATCAGACATTAATTAACCATGGCTATAGGCCAATACAACTAATTCATACTGCTAAGTTTTGAACAATTGCTGTAAATGTCTTTTTCACGGTACTTGTCTTTTACAAAAACTTTAATTAAGGAAATTACACATGTCTTCTACACGTGTAAAAGATTTTTTCTTTCTACACACTAGTAATAGTATTGATTATTGACTACAAGTCTATAAGGTAGAGTTTGGTAAAAAGATCAAGACTGAGAGATTGAGATTAAAATTGAGAGATAGAGATAGAAACTGAGAGATAGAAATAAAAATAAATTTTATTATGTTTGGTGTAAAAAAAATACAAAATTAAGTTACGTTTCAATATCCTATTTAATTTTAAATAAATACAGAGACTAAAATGAGGCTAATGACCAATTACCCCTATTTTAAAATTAAAGCATCACAAAATCTCCAAATGATAAAACCTGAAATTCCTAATTCCGACTTCCTTTGACTAACTTATTATAGAGAAGACTAATTTCAGGAGTTCGTATTGTGCCTAGATTGCTACTTAATTCTCGCATCAAATCCATTGATAGCTTTTGTTTAACTTTAATTTCATATTTGCACTTGCTTCCATAATTCCAAACATACATGATAAAAAACATTATCACAGCAAAGATCAATATAATCCAACTTTCATCTGCAACACTCCCTAAAACAGATTGGTCATTTCATTAGTTAAGAACCTTCTTCCTTTAATTAGCGTTTACCTTCGCTATTTTTCTGGAAATTTTTTGAAGTCACCACATTGGTCATTGGTCCACAAACAGTGACGGGCATGGGCGAATGTGCAGGGACAGACATGACTAATGCACAGGGATGATCAGTGGCGACAACGTAGGATGATCGGTGGTGACGGCACAAGGACGAACGGCGGCAGCAATGCAAGGACGAGCGGCGGCGGCAACGCAGGGACGAGCGGTGGGAGAAGAGAGTTGGTTGAGTGTGAAGAGAAAGGAGAAGCCAAATGGGTAGAGTTGGATTTTTAAGTTTTGATTGGGGGTATTTTAGGTACAAAATGTTATTAAAGTTTCAGTCCCCGTCTTTAAAATTTTCAGTCTTCAATGTCTCTACTTTTTGGAGGTACTGAAATACTAAAATTTTGAAAATAGAGATAGAAATTTAAGTACCAGTCTCTGGCTCAACAAACATAATACTGAATCTCTGTCTTTTCAGTCTCAATTTCAGTCTCTGCAAACAAACGCTATCTAAGGGTTGTGCTATTGTGCTGAATGAAATTTGTTTTCCAAGCTACTGAAACAATGTGGCTATATTAAGGGGTTAACACGTGTTGTGACGCTGCAAAAAACCCTGCAAATTGCTGCTGCATTTGCAGAACTCGTAGAAACTGTCAGAGAAACTGTTGGTAGTGTTGCTGGATTAGTAATAGGTAATTCCATGATTAATCTGTTAGGATTTTTGTCTGCTGTCCTGAAGAATATTTTTTATCTATGGTGTTTGGGTTTAGCTTTTTTATCTGGTCTAAATATTGTGTGATCCATACAATATGACGCTAATAACATTATGGAGCAAGAAAAAATATGATATTAACCTAAAAAATAATAATAACAATAACAAAAAAACACCAGAAGCAAGTGTGTGCTAGGGTATGAAGCCAATAAATTGGGTTTTTATATTTCTGTTAGATACTTTTTCATCATTTTTTAGTTGGTTTAATAGTACCGACACTAATCAATCCTGCTCCCGTTGTTTCTCCTTCATACCCTTCAATTTTTCAGGCCTTTTAGAATCTTCTGCCGTCAGCCTTTGCCCTCTTGACACCGACAAAGAGTCTGAGTTATTCTAACTCTTTTAACACTTTTTTTCACATTATTATTATTATTATTATTATTATTATTATTAAACGGAGACTAAGTTCAAAGAAAAAGAAGAATTGCAACATTATCCTAATCCATTTATTTTACAAAAATAATTCAACTACAAAAAATATTACTAAGCTCAAAATAAAAAAAACTAAAAAATTTAATCATAATCATTATAACAAAATAATACTTATCTGATTATTATTATTATTATTCTCCTAGCCCAAATAACACAAATCTTCATCCATTTCATTTGTTTTTTTATTATTTCTTTAACCCCTTTTATTATGTTGCATTCAAGTAACAACATAATTTCATCACTTAACAAAAATATTGGATTCAACATCCAAAAATAATTTAATTATCACCACCTCATTTTTAATGCTAACCTAATCTTGCATCAGTAAACATCAAATTGACCCACAATATCTATACTACCTGAATCTCTAATAGGACTTATCTCTTTTAATCAAGACAACTCTAACATATTTCACGTGTATTCATCAATAGATGTCCACTTTTTTTTTTCACATGCTGAAAAATTTGTCATTCTCACCATAGCAGTGCCCTACCTGAAATTGAAATACTAGCAGTTTTGTGGCGAGTAATTTAAAAATCAAAATGAGAAAAGAGCAAAGTAGTGTGAGAAGTGGGAAGACAAGTGAAGTAGTGGGTGATTATCTTATCGTGGATCAACCATTTTGTAGGGTAAAATACATTTTCACTTTTACATTGGCCAAGATTTATGTTATTTCAAATTTTCTATATTACATGTTTTTGGTGATGCCAAACAATGGCCAAACAAGTTCAACGAAGCCCATTAGTTTAATTACGGACTTACGGCAATGGATATATAACTGGCCTAGTATTGCATAAAAAAGAGTGTCCTAATAGAAACATCCATTATTTAAGTAAGTATCGGGAGTTTAAATTCCGCCTTATATATGCAGTAACTCATTGGTCAGCAACAGACTCTTAAATAGAGTTCACATCCGCGACAGATTAATCTTTACTGTTTGGATAAACAAAAAAAAAACATCCATTATTTCTAATTTTTTTTAAAAAGATACCTAAATTAGTCATATAGCTACGCTAAATTTGTGACTCTAATTCTGAGGGTCTCCATTAATTAACATTGTGACATTTATAATATAATTTTTTTGACCGTCCGTAATGGAGTTTATATCTCTTTCTACTTTTCTTTTTACTTTCCATTTCTTCTAAAGCCTTGTTTGCTGCCGTTTGAGATGAGATGAGAAGAGACAAGAAATAGAGAAAGTTCACCGTCGCAGTTCGCATTCGCCGTTCACCATCGCAGTTTGCGTTCGCTGTTCACCGTCGCTGCGTCACAGTTCACGTTCGCTGTTCACCGTTGCTGTTCGCGCTCGCCTTTCACTGTTCGTCGTCCCTCGCGTCGTCCTTTCTCTTCCCCTCTTTTATGTGTGCGAAACCTAATTCCCTATTTGGCGACTTTTTTCTTCTCTTCCAACCTCACTGAACACTGAGTATTTAATTCTTCTTCTACTATATTTTTCTCTGCAATTTCTTTATTGTTGCTGCAATTTACCATTATGATTATATCCTCATGTTCATACTTGCGATTGTTTCTTTGAATTCTCTTATATCATTTTAATTTTACCTGCACTCAACATGTTCAATGAAATGCTTCAACCAGATTTCTTTGAATGCTCTATTTGTTATTTCTTCTCTTGATTCCTTTGATGTTTTTTTAGGCCAGCAAGTTCATAATAATAATGTATGTGTGAGTACCAAATTGCCAACTTGAAGAGAATTATATGATCTCTAGTTCACCATTCTCATAGATTGAGATTGAGATATTGTAGGTAGCTAGGAGCCTAGGAATCAAATGTAGAACCAACCAAGTATTTATGAGAGTTTGTTGTCTCATAATTGTGATAGAAAGTAGAGACCAATAGGTTCAGTTAAAATCTTAAAATGGAACCATTATAGACTATCTGTCTATATGACTGATTTTATTAGTAGTTTTAGTGTTTCATACACTTGTTAAGCTTACCACATTTTTTTAATAATGATAACAATACTAAAATAATAATTAAAAAAACTGTATCTTCCATACGCATATAACTATTCATTAGCAAGAATAGGATGGTATGAGATGAGAAAGAACCTTATCTGAACCTGAATGTAATCCATTGCACACAATTCGATGAGCATGGGGTAAGCCACTGTTTTATAACTCACTCATGCATCTTCTTCTTTCTTCTACTCAATAAACTAAGTGCATAAATTTATTAAAATGGCAGTTAAATTTATGAACTCTTGCTAGACATAAATTGTTCTAAGGACTTGCTACAAAATTGTATTCAAAGGAGTTGATTAAAAATGATCAAAGTATAAATTGATCAAAGTATCGTTAAGCCTTTATTATTGATTTGCTTCACAGAGCTCAGAACTAGTTATCTGCTGTTGGTGCTTAGAAAAATAGTAAGAAAGCAACTCTAGTTCTCTGTCAAAAGTTGAAGAATTACTGGACAAAGAGGTGAGATCTCTAATACATGTTTCTTTTAAACCATTGTATTATTCTAGTTCTCTTTTCTTTCCCAAGTTTTCAACTATCACTACAACAAATTGAATATATAGCTACACTTATTGTTATTATTCTGAGTATTGAAAAAGCAAGAATGGCATTATACTGAATCTATATATATAGCTGAAGGGGCTCATAATAGTAGTAAGGTTATGTGTTACTCCTAACTTGGATGTAAGTTGAATGTGATGAATGAGTATAAATTTTCTATGACAATTATTTGTAACATTTTCAGTTGATGCTTTATTTATTTCTTGTTACTATTGTTAATTATTAAATTTTTCTATCCATTTGGGTAGTTGAATGATGAATTTAAGCGCTCCCTGTCAAAGAGTGTTATCAGATGCAGAATAGATTGCTCATTTTCCTTATTGTTTCCTAAAAAAATAATATAAAGATATAACATAATTTGACTGACTTGTATAAATCAAATCACTTTTATATTTTGAACTTAAATTAATTAAATGTCACTTTTATATATACACTTCATAATGGTTATCTCATGAGGCAGATTTCAGCTGAAGAGGTATTAACAACAGATTTCTTATTGTTAAAGTACTCCTCCTATGTAATTATCTTTTAGAAGAACAAACTCACTTGCATATTTAATATGAAAAAATTTTGTAGGGTGGTCAAAGTTCTAAAACTCCTATGTGTATTTTGCTTCTGTAGTTAGAAGAATCAACAAATCTAAGATTTGCTTTCTGTTTTCCATTTTCTTTACACTTTGCTAAGATTTGTTTGTCTTTTATGTATATATGGATTGGAATTATTACATGGATAAAACCTATGAAACAGATATGGGATTATCAGACTAAAAATTGTGTCCAGACTTTGGAGGGTCACACACACAATGTATCTGATGTATGCTTTCATCCTGAGCTCCCTATAATTATTACTGGTTCTGAGGATGGTACAGTACGAATATGGCACTCCACAACGTATAGGTAATTGGAGATTCATAGAATACTAAGTTCTAAGCTTATCTTCAATTTGCTTAGTTCCTTATGGCCTTTCAGCCAATTGTCATCAATAACTTGTGGAACTTGAATAATTTAACTAACCTTGACCTTTGATCATATGTAATGAGGGTTTATAACACTTTTTTCTCCCCTAGAAACAATGATATTTTGTCTCATGTTTCTTTTTAACCTTTCCTCTCATGCTGTTTTTGTTAAAAGATTATACTCTATAGAGAGTTCTTTTTCATGACAATGATGCCTGGATTTGAGATTCACCAGAGTGGAATGGATTTCATCTGATTCTTCTAATTGTATTAACAATTTTTCCATCAATTAAGCTTTCCTTTCTAGACTTGAAGATTGACTAAAACTAGTTTGAAGTATGGATATGAACATATTGTGGCCATTTAACAATTTTATGGTGGTTTAATCTGCTTTCAGGCTTGAGAATACATTGAACTATGGTCTTGAAAGAGTTTGGGCTATTGGATGCCTCAAGGGTTCACGTCAGTGAGTTTTTTTTTAAAAAAAATAGATATAGTTTCTACAAGTCTTGTAGAGGCTCATTGCTTATCCCCTTGAATCATGTCAAATAGGACAATATTATCATTTCTTGCCTCAATAATGAATGAAATCTTCACATTTGAGTAGATACTGATGAGAAAACTGTTTTTTCTCCTTATAAGTTAAGAAATATTTTTTTTTGGTAAAATTTAATTTAAGCATTATAAAACAACATTGTTTCCATCCGAAATATAATTTTAATAAATCTAAAAATTATCTACCTATGAAAATTTATCTCAATAAAATCCTTGTTTGACAAGGGGCTAAGTGCTTGCAATGCTTTGAGATGGGCACTATATTTTTAAAGATTGCCTGATTTGGGTTCCCAAAATAAAATTTGTATTAATTTTGCTATCTTTGAAGTGAAATAATTATTCTCCAGGAAAATTTGATTGTAGTGAGAATTATGTTTTCTTTCAAGAAAAGAAGAGTATCCGGCCAACATTTTCAGCTGAACCAATATTTGGTGGCACTGTACTGGCAATGTGCTCAAATGATTTCATTTTCTTTTACAATTGGGCTGAATGCAGGTTGATTCGTCGGATTGATGTTAATGTGAAAGTAAGTGCTTTCATGAGGTGAAGTGTAGTTTTCTATTTTTTGCTATGTAAGTCGTCGTTAATCTTTTAAAATATTTATTGTGCCAGATCCTTTATTAGGCTGATAGTGGTGATTGCAAGTTACACATCATTCTACATCTTGAAGTACAACGTGAGGATTCTAATTAAATTGATCCTTTTATCTACAGTTGATTTTATCCGAACACACAAAAAAGGGGGGAAATTTTATTGGGTTGCAATTTGCTAGTCAGGCACAATAAAAATTTTAACTTCCACTTTTGCAGCGTGATGTTGTTGCATCATATCTTGACAGTAAAACGGCCGTTGATGAGCAAGGTGTTGAAGATGCCTTTGAGCTCCTCCATGAAATGAATGAGCATGTGAGAACAGGGATCTGGGTTGGGGATTGTTTTGTCTACAACTATTCTTCTTGGAGGCTTAACTATTGTGTTGGTGGAGAGGTATTACCAATTTTTTCTATTTGGTTCAATTTGAAAGATCTTCTAATTCTCATGTTTATTGAACTCCTTGTTATCACCTCTACGTCTTGATAAGTTTATTCGTTGCGGAGAGAAGGATTTATTTTACTACTTGGCTCAGTTAAGGCTTCTTGATAAATACCATTATGAATTTAGGTGACTACAATGTCTCATTTGGACCGTCCTATGTACTTGTTGGGATATCTTGCCAGCCAAAGTAAGGTTTACTTGATAGACAAAGAGTTCAAGTAAGTGCAGTCTTTGTATCATTTGATATCACATATTACACTAATAGTGTAGTGCAGTGCTTGATTATATTTCAGTTCTTGATGGTTTCAATGTAATGGGATACACACTACTTTTGAGCTTGATTGAGTACAAGACTCTTGTGATGCGTGGTGACTTGGATAGGGCCAATGAAGTTCTACCATCCATTCCTAAAGAGCATCACAACAGGTACTAGCTCATTAATAGCACATCACTTCTTGCCCACTTTGTTATGGTATTCTTAACACTGAATTGTTGTTATTGTTATTGCTTAATGTTCTTTCATGATACAAGTGTATAGTCTCATATTTTGCAGTTTTACCCATCTTCTTAATGTAGAGGGTGTATTGTTCTACTTTCTAAATTAGGAATTCAGTTCTAAAGCTTGGTTCTAAGATGTCATATATGTGTCCTAGTTAAAATGGATTTTTTTTCAATAATTAAATAAAAAAAATTTATATTTTCCCCAACATGATTTTTGGACTTTAATTCCTAAAATACGATTTTTTGTGGGTATTTAAGCAAGTTCGCCGGACCCTTCGGCAAACTCTATAAAAATTCGCAAATTCGCCTAACCAAACGGCGAACTCCCTTTTAAGTTTTTTCAATTCCGCGTTATCATCATCTCCAAATAGTATATAGATCTACAAACAGTATATAGGAATACACAAAAATATACGGGCAACAATTATGGCTTCTTCAACGATTTTTTTAATTATAAATTAAAAAAATAAGCCATATTTAACCATGGCAACTATTGTTATCGTCTCTAAAAATATATTTAATTATTTTTTTTTAATTTATAATTAATTTTTTTGTTAAATATGGCTTATTTTTTTAATTTATAATTAAAAAATCCTTGAAAAAATAATGCTGGTTGTTCGTGTATTTTTGTGTATTTCTATATATTGTTTGTAGATTTGTATACTATTTGGAAATGATGATAACGCCGAATTGAAAAAACTTAAAAGGGAGTTCCCCAGGCGAACTTGCCAATTTTTATAGAGTTCGATGGACCAATGAAAAAAAATCGTATTTTGGGAATTAAAGTCCAAAAATCATGTTTGGGGAAATATAAATTTTTTTATTTTATTATTGAAAAAATCCTAGTTAAAATTATATACTTGTTTTTATGGTAGTGTGGTTCGATTTCTGGAATCACAAGGCATGATAGAGGATGCTCTTGAAGTAGCTATTGACCCTGACTATAGGTTCGAATGTTCAATCTAGCTATGCAGCTTAGGAGATTAGTGGTTGTAAAAGTAAGTTAAAAAAATTTCATGTGCTTGAAAGGAGATAGCCTTTGACTTAAAGTTTTATAATGTAACTTACTGATTACTTTCTTGTTTCACTTTAAATTATGAGAACTACTCATCCTTTTTTCTCCTCTTCGATC
Organism: Arachis hypogaea; assembly: GCF_003086295.3. Lineage (NCBI taxonomy): Eukaryota > Viridiplantae > Streptophyta > Magnoliopsida > Fabales > Fabaceae > Arachis > Arachis hypogaea. The sequence continues at coordinate 88,022,471 of NC_092040.1, forward strand.
GGAGCATTACCACAGAAGTGCAGAGTGAGTCTAAATGGAAGCAGTCGAGAGAAATAGACATGTCTACTGAAAAAGTGTTTTTCTTTATAAATGCTGATCATAGTAGGATTTTAAATATTTATTGTTATTGTCACTGTTAGTAATGATCTAGGGGTTTTGATGTTGATCATTTTTCTTAACTAATGGATTTCTAGCATGGTTTAATTTCATCTTTATTAGCATGTTTATTTACTGCATTTCATGAATTCTCATAAAATTGTTATTGGCAATATTTTTCAAATGCATTCTAATCATTGCATTATTTCATTTGCAGAGGACAAGAGTTGCTTGTGAAGCAATTGTTGAAGCTGGTGAAGTGAAGTTGCGGAGAAAAGTTGAGGATTAAGTTATAAGTACAATTGTTAGCTTCATATGTTTGGATTAAGTTGGGATTTTTTGAATTTACATTTTATGGATTATTTTATGAATTTTTTGAACCTAGACTGTGAAATTAATGCGTGAACATAATCTGTGAATTGAATCTAATGCATTAGTTTTGATTAATTATTTGCAATTTATAGCAAACGCTCAGGTGTAGATCAGAACTTTTTGGGTGTATTTTTAGGGAGGTTTGGGTGTATTTTAGGAAAGTTTGGGTGTATTTACAGTTTATGGTTTTTCTTGTTATTTTTAATTGATTTATTGTCGTTTGGGTGTATATCAGGAGTCTTTGGGTGTATGTTACTTTGATTGTTATTTTTTTATGAGGTGCAGAAATTCTATAGTATTTTATTGTTTTTAACATGTTGTATTTTGTAGCCCCTCTCTGTTGTTGATGAGCAACTTGTTCCCAAGATTGGAATGACTTTTAAAAACCTTGAAGATGCTGCAAAATTATATAAGGACTATGCCAAGGCTGCAGGTTTTTTCTACAAGAGTTCGGAGTACAAATAAAAAGGGTGTATAGTTACAAAATATGGGTGTAAACCATAGTTTTTCTTGGGTGTATTTTTGAACTTTCTTGTGTTTGAAATTTTACATACATATATATATTTCAGAATATGTTGTTTATGTTATAAATTATTTTTTATTTTTTATTATGGTATAGGATTTAGGGTTTAGGGTTTAGAGTTTAAGAGTTTAAAGGTTTACGGGTTTAAGGGTCTAGGGGCTTAGGGTTTAGGGTTTAGGATTTTAGCGGTTTAGGGATAAAGCATTAGGGGATAGAAGTCTGGTGTATATTTAACTTTCCTTGGGTGTAAGATGAGATCTTATGGGTGTAAAAATCAATAATTTAGGCGGTTTAGGGTTTAGGGTTTAGGCTTTTAGGATTTAAGGTTTAGGGTTTAGGATTTAGGGTTTAGGATTTTAGGGGTTTAGGAATAAAGCATCATGGGATAGAAGTTTGGTGTATATTTAAAATTTTTTTTTGATGTAAAATGAGATCTTATGGGTGTAAAAATCAATGATTTCAGTATAGTAGGTTGGGTGGTTTAGGGTTTAGGTTTTTAGGGTTTAGTGTTTAGGGTTTAGGGTTTATGTTTTAGGGTTTTGAGTTTATGGTTTAGGGTTCTAGGGTTTTAGGTTTTAGGGTTTAGTTTTTAGGGTTTAGGGTTTAGGGTTTATGAATTTAGAGTTAGGATTTAGGGTTTAGAGTTTAGGGTTTTAGGGATAAATCATTAGGGGGGATAGATGTTTGGGTGTATAATCAACATTTTTTGGGTGTAAAATTCCAGGTTGAGTGTATATTTGGTTTGATGTTTTCCTTCATATTATAGTACCTGTAAATCAGACATTTTGAATACACCAGAGAGAGTTTAATTATGAAAAAAATTTTACTTATAATTAGATCAAATATATTTACATCATGTGTTCAATTTCTTACAAGAGTATATAACAGTTACATTAATCAATGACAATATCATTAGAATCTATCTGATAAAATGGACTCAATAAAAATGAGGATGGCCTGGAAAGTCTTATTGCATCACTTCTCCTCGCTCATATTTCTGAATTTCTCACTCAACAAATGGGTTGCACACTTTAGGTCCTTGGTTTGCTGTAAACAAAGCAAAATTAGAGTTAGATATATTTCTATTATGAAAAACTTATTTGATCAAAGACATATATTTGTTCTTACATTTTTTTCAACTTGGTTTTTGCCTTCCATTTTTACTGCAATGAAAAATACACCCATAGATATCAGTCAGATACACCCATAGATCAACCACATACACGCAAATCGATTTCATAAGTATTTAATGTGGTCAGTTCAAAATGATGTTCAATTGACTCAAATATCGATAAATATACAAGCTCAAGCATATTACAATGTCAAGCAATATACACCTAAGGACAAGCAGTATTAGAACATTTGCAACAGTTGACTATATTAAATTATATGAGTTCAAAAATATACACCCAACAATCAACTATATACACCCAACAAATTACTCAATATACACACAAAAATTAGTTAGGAGAAGAACTAGAACAAGAAGAACAGTAAAAGCTAGAACAAGATGAACGGTAAAAACTTAGATGAGGCACATACACCCAAACCGATTTCATAAGTATATAATTAGATCAGTTCAAAATTATGTTCAATTCACTGAAACATGGATAAATATACAAGCTCTAGCAATATTACAATGTCAAGCAATATATACCCAAGGACAAGCAATATTAGAACATTTGCAACAGTTGATTATATTACATGATATGGGTTTAGGAATATACACCCAATAAATTACGCCATATACACCCAACAATCAACCATATACACCCAACACATTACGCCATATACACCCAAAAATCAACCATATACACCCATACAAATTACTCCATATACACCCAATAAATTAAGTAATATACAGCGAAAAATCAGTTACGAGAAGAACTAGAACAAGAAGAACAGTAAAACCTAGAACCACTTTGAAGAACAGTAAAACATAGAGGAACTTACAAGAAGAGTAAAACCTAGAATAAGAAGAACAGTAAAAACAGTGATATGAGATTTAGAACAAGAAGATCAGTAAAACCTAGAAGAACATTGAAGAATAGTAAAACCTAGTTCTTCGATTTTGAAATCAGAAATAAAAACGTGGAAAATGTACAAGATGAGTAAAACAGTAACGTACCTTGAATAATATTTTGTTGATGGTTTCTGCTAATATTCGTGACGAGTTAGAATGTCTCTTCAGTTTGGAATGTTGCTCGAAACTTGAGGATTTGTGTTATCTTTGAAGGAGAAGAGGAAGAGTGAGCCATAACGAGCGGTTTTTTTGAAGCGTAACCGTTTGAGTGACGCGCGTGGAATTGACGCTCCATTCAAAGGGAGAGAGTGCGCGTGGATTAAACCTGGGTTGGGCCAACTTGTAAGAGTTGTATGCGTTATTTGCATGTATGTGTAGCAAGGCCCATAATTAAATTAGTCTCCGAAAGATAAGATATCTTTAAATTTATTTTTGAAAGATTTTTTCAATCAAATTGATCCATTAAAGATTAAAAATTAATCATACTAGTATTTTTACCCGTAATAACATTACGAGAATATAAATTTTTTAAAACTACGGTCCATTTTGTTCTAACAGTATAGATTATGCATGACACAAAAGATTTATAAAAATCAAACTACTTTTACAGAAAAAGTCATAAATTGACAAAAATCTCTGATTAAGAAGGTCAATGTATTTGTAGATAAAAATCAAATAATAAGATTTTTAGTTATTATTTTTATATGAAAAAGTTAAATTTTTTATTAATAATTAATTTTCACATTTGTTATCTAAAATTTAAAACAATTTAACGTGTATACTTTTACATTTAATTAGGTGTTAACTGTTAAGTCTGTTGCACAAATAGAAATAATTAATTTTTATGCTTACTATTTAAAAATAATATTTTTTTCTCTCTATGTATATAAAAATATAATTAGATATTAGCATAAAAAATTATACTGATAGTTATAAAATTAATTCAAAATTAATTTTTTTAAATAATTAAATCTTGATTCTGACTTTAATTATAACATTAGTATTCTCTCCAAATTATATTTAATAAATATTTAAAAGAAGAGAAATAAAAATATAGATTTAAAAGATAAGCGGTAAAAATTTAAAGCTAAATCAAAAAATAAAAAATTATGTATATAATAATAATATTTTTTATTTAAATTATATTACTTTGTTAATTTTATTTTCTGTAGAAGAGAAAGATAGAAAAAATAGAGAATGAGAGAAAAGAGAGAAAAAGATAAAGATGAAAAATGAGAGTGAGAATGAGAGTTTGTTAATTTTGGAAGAAAAAGTTTTATTTTAATTATAAAAAATATTGGATGGCATATTTTGATTTGTCAAATTATTAATATAAAATATAAATTATATATAAAGTAAAAATAGTAGAGAGAAATAGAAAAATGGAGAAAGGTAGATGAGAGAATTTAGTAAAGGAGTTTATTAATTTTGAAAAAAAAATATTCTCTCTCAATTTTAATAAGAGAGTGTCATGTGACATATTTGATTATTAAATTAGATAGTAATGTATGATACATAATATAGGTATATTTCAATTTTAATTTTAATGCAATTAAAGAATGTTATGTTGCACATTTTGATTGTCAAATTAGTAATTAGTCGTTGATATTGATAATGATATATAAAATAGATAGAGTGGTTGAAAGAATGAGAGAAATAGAGAAAGGAAGAGGGAGGAGGGGGAGAATTCTTTAATTTTGGAGGAAAAGATTTGATTTCAATTACAATGAAGGAGTGTCATGTGACGCACTTTGGTTGTAAAATTAGTAAGGAAGAGGGAATAATAATTCTTTAATTTTAGAGAGAAAGATTTAATTTCAATTACAATTAGAGAATGACATGCGGCACATTTTGATTGTAAAATTAGTAAGGAGGAGAGAAAAATTCTTTAATTTTAGAGGGAAAGATTTGATTTTAATTACAATGAGAAAGTGACGTGGGGCACATTTTGATTGTAAAATAATAGATATAATAGATTTGTCCTTCAATCACTCCATTAATAATTTTTATCAACAAATGATGTTGTGCATTAATTGACAACAGATGATACTTGCCATGTCTAATTGAATATTGACCAAATATGTTTACAAAAATCTGTTAATTTAGTTATTTTTCCCAATTACATAAATCCTATTCTCAATTAAGATCTAGCGACTAAATTAATAGATTCTCAAAACATATTTAATTAGCGTCCAATTAGATATGTTAGCTGTCATATATATTATCAATTAATTATTCACATTATCAATCATTGACAGAAATTATTGATTGAGTAATCGAAGAACAAATATTATTATTTGACAATTTTTAAAAGACTAATTTAATTGATAAAATTTTTTAAGAACAAATTTAAAGAACATCTCATCTTTTAAAGATAATTAACTATTAATCTCTCTTTCTATATATATAAATGGCCTTTTTCATATTGTATAAGTTCTTCATCCATATCATAAATGAAACAAAGAAAAAGAACAGATGTTCGCAACTAATTTACAACTCTCGTTGATTAATATTAATAGACATTAGAAAAAAAATTGTTAATGGACATTGAAAATGGTCGATTAGAGATAGAATTGGCAATGGTAGAATAGAATAAGGTTTAGACCTTATTCGCAGGTTGAAAATTTCTTAAAATTTTATCCTATTCTATTCGCGAGTTGAGAATCTCTCAACCCTAACCCTACTTGTACTCTAAAATTCTAAACCCTATCCTACCGACTCTACTTGCAGAAACATAAAAAACTTTTAAACAAATATAAAATTCAACCATTCCAAATTTCATACATATTAATAAAATAGAAAATAAAAAATTAAATATAAATTAAAATTAAAAACAATAAAATCTTAAAGAAATTCAGTATAAAATTACAAATAATATGATCATCAATTAGCTTAGTACCTAGTGATTATTTCAAATTTTTATAAAAAGAAAATTGTGAATTCAAAATTCACTTTTTTCACTATATATATATATATATATATATATATATATATATATATATATATATATATATATAATATTAGAAGTACGGGTAGAATATGATAGAGTAGGATATACCCTAAATTTATACCTTACCCTATCAGTATACAAATTCGTACAAAAAAAACACAGTCAATTTTAAAGGTGTATTTAGTTTAATTTTTAAAACATGTTCAATCGTCTAAATTTTAAAATATTTTATTTGACTATTATTTTTGTTTGAATGCAAATATGATTCTGTATTTTAATTTTCATTCACTGGAAACAAATGATGGCTTTTGAATTTATCTTTCATTAAAAATATTTCTTTCTGTTCTGCTAGTTTTGTCATTTAATCTCATTTGTAAGAAGAGATACTAGAAATAATATTTTTTCTTCGTTTTCCATTTAATCATTAGACTTTTTTATTTATTTTTTTATGGCTATACTTTGTAAATAAATGTTTTTTATATTATTATTTTTAGTACTTTTTTTAAGTTTTGATTTTTTAATCAATTTTTTATTTATTTTTCTTATTCATAATATGAATGTTTTTGTTTAGATTTTTTTATGTTTTCTAATAATTTTTAATACTCAACGGCTCATTATTCATATATTTTTTAAATTATTTTTATTAATGCAAATTTTTTTATGTAATTTTTTTATTTTTTGTTTAACTTTGCATAATTTTCATTGTATTTTTGAATAAATATGTTCTTTATTTACTTATTGTTATTTTTTATAATATAAATTATTAATTTTACTAAAATATCAAATTAAAACAAAAAAATACCAAAGAAGAATATTGAAAAATGATGACAAAAAGAAAATACCAAAGAAGAGTACTAGTCTAGTATTGCACAAAAAAAATGACCTAAAAGAAATATCCATTTTCCACGCAAAGATATAGAATTGTAAATATAAAGTATTTTTTATATAGTCATTCTTATTTTTTTATAAATATAAAATATACTAAAGTAGAAGAGACTTTAGTATAGTCATCCATATATTTTATATTCTTCATAACTCTCAATAATAATAGATGTAGAAAATTGTCAATTGGAGAGAAAAAAAGGTTAATTGAAAGAAAAGGTTAAATTATACAGTTGATTTCTATATTTTTAGTAAAATTATAAATTTGTCCTTTACTTTAAAAGTTTATAATTGAATTTCTAAAGAGAATTAAAATTTATAATTGATTTAATCGAATATTATCAAAATATGCTAAAAATATTCTGTTAACATAGAAAATAGGTTGAAAATATTGTGTTAAATCAAACACTTCTTGAAAGATGAAAATTAAATTATAAATTTTAATTTTTTTAAGGACCAATTTACAATTTCACTAAAAATGTAAGAAGTAACTGTGTAATTTAACTAAAAGAAAATGATCATGTTAATTAATTGACTTTTTAAGTAATATAAAATAACGATTCAACTAAGAGATAAAATTTGATAAAACAAAATCAGTGCAACTAAATATCTGTTAAAAATTATCCAAAATCAAATTCAATAACTCAAAACATCGTTAATTTAGTAGGAACCATGATATCCAAGCATGTTAACTGCACCTCCAATTAAATTGAATAGAATAAGCTAAGATATTCTAATATTTTTCCTAAATTCTACTTGGTTTTCACTTAAAGATTTTGTGTGCATGGAAAGTTATGTAAAAAGTTTGTATTATTAGTTAGTGAAGAGAAATGCATTATTATTATATAAAAAAAATATTTTCTGCGAAGTGGTCATCCACGCATGCACTCAAACGAACATAATGCAGTGCTACAAATTAAACATCATAATTGTAAAATAGTATCCATTTCCTAATGTAATAAATTGATAAAGTAGGAGAGATACGAGTAGAATCTGAATCTGCAATCTGACGTGCGAAAGAACAATTGATAACAAGTAGAAGACGATGAAAGACTCAAGAATAAAGGAAAAGAACAAAAAGAGAGAACCAGTGATACATGAATTTTGAATTATTCACGTAAAATAAAGACACTCACATTATCAGTGTTTTATGTACAATGATTAAATAGTTAGATAAAATAACAAACCAACTGAATATTAAGTTAGCTCACTGTAAGAAAAAAGAACTGCTGCTACATTTTTTGCTTGTCACGCTTTAAGAGTGTGGACAAAAGAAAGGCAACAACTACGCTTTTATAAAGGTGAGATTAATTAGAGATTTGGTTACATCTTTCTGTGCCATGCTTTAAAAATGTAGCCGAAAAAGGTTAATCACACTTTTATGAGGAGAACGATTGATTAGTGATTTAATCACACTTTTTTTTGTCATTCTTCAAAAGCGTGGCTATAAAAAAATAAACAAGCGTACTGTAACAATTTTAAAACGTGCCCATATCTTTTAATTATTTGCCACTCTAAAAAAAGCTAGCAATAGAGTTTCCTAACTCTAGGTATAACAAACTAAGCATAACAAATCATTAGCAAACTGTACAAGAGCTGAATTTGAATTTGAATTTTATTCATGTTCATGTTTATCATATTTTGTTACAATGATGAGCAATATTTTAAGCCAAAATTATGTGTATTTATGAGAACTGAAAACAAGAAAGAAAGAGCAAATATTATATTAGATAATTTATGAAAGAGAATTTTTTTGGTGACTCGGTTATAAGAGAGATGATTGTCTTTTTCTTTACTATTAACTATTAACATGCAATAAAAATTTGATTAAAATATGATGTATTTGAAATTCTACAAAAAGATAAAAAATAAGTTCCAAGGTGATGTGAACAAGACAAATTTAGATGAATTAAGATAAGGAATAAAAAAAATGGGATGCAGAAATTAAGGAAACAATGGTAGAGGTGTGAGAGTGGGGATGAAGATAAAAGCGGAAGCACGGACTAGTTGCGATCGAAGTGTACATGCGAATGACACGTTAAAAGAATGGCATCAAACATGCTTGGTTCCCTCGCCGACCCTGTTTCACTCAAAGTACAAAGGCCTAAATTGGTGTACCAAATTGTTGTCACATACCAATAAACAAAGAACAGAACAACATATCTCTCTCTAACACCAAACCCTTTTACTTTCACCTTAGAATCATGGTGGATAGGGATTCAAGCGGAGCACGCATGTCAATAGCAGCTTCTTCCATGTTTCCTGGCTTTAGGTTCTGTCCCACTGACCATGAGTTGATCTCTTATTACCTCAGAAAAAAATTGGATGGTGACGAAGACAGTGTTCAGATTATTTCCGAGCTTGAACTTTGCACCTTTGAGCCTTGGGATTTGCCTGGTCAGTCCTATTCTTTCTTTTTGAATGATGTTGTTGCTTGTTTCTTGAGCCATGTAAATATATTTATTATAAAAATGTTTGAAAACAGAAAAATCGTTCATTAAATCAAACGATGAGTGGTTTTTTTTCTCGCGACGAGGGAGGAAGTATCCCAATGGTTCACAAAATAAAAGGGCAACTAAACATGGGTATTGGAAGGTCACAGGCAATGAACGACAGATAGAGTCTGGTCAAAATGTGATTGGTACCAAACGCACCTTGGTATTCTATGTCGGCCGAGCTCCTAAAGGCCAGAGAACTGAATGGATTATTCATGAGTATTGCATCAATGACAAATTTCAGGTTAATTGATTCACATATTCTCCTTCTGTTGACTGTGTAAGAGAGTACATGTATTATCAAGATTTAGACTACATCAAATCAAAATCTATTTAGGTAGTTTTGAATTAGTTGGTTAGAGTGAATCTTGGTTTAATTCTTGGGAGTACATAGCACTTTACAAGTGTCAATTCTCCTTATAACCAGCTTTGTTCATTCTTGGGAGTACATAGTATTTAGCATATATTTTCATAAAGACAATTTCGCTACTTTCGGTTCACTAGTTACCTTTACATGGCATAAATTTGATATTTACTTAAGTACAATAAGTAACACTTTTGTGTCTCGATTCAGGATTCTTTGGTGGTTTGTCGGCTCAAGAGAAACACAAAATTCCATGCGAGTGATAGTTCTAACAAAGCTTTACGCAAGAGTGGTGGTGGAGTCTCAGAAGGGGTTACAGTTCAAAGGAGCACTTGTGTGCCTATTCAAGATCGTTCTAACAAAACTTCATGCAAGAGTAGTGCTTCACGCAAGAGTAGTTGTGGAGTCTCGGAAGGGATTACAATTCAAAGGAGCACTTGTGCGCCTATTCAAGATCGTTCTAACAAAGCTTCACGCAAGAGTAGTTCTTCACGCAAGAGTAGTTGTGGAGTTTCGAAAGGGGTTACGGTTCAAAGGAGCACTTGTGTGCTTATTCAAGATCGTATTAACAAAGCTTCACGCAAGAATTGTTGTGGAGTCTCAGAAGAAGGAGTTACAGTTCAAAGGAGCACTTGTGTGCCTATTCAAGATAAAGAGGTTGGATGTAGTTTCAAGAAGGGTAACAATAATAATAGTTCTCCTTCTACTACTGCCCAAATTGAATCCAGTCGTATAGTTGCCAATGAAGCCAATCCCAAAGCTTCTTCCGGTCATTCTAAGGTAACTTGAACAATTGCATGAGAAAAGCAAGGAAATTACTTTATATGTTGTGATGTGTGGTTAGAAAGTGCGATGAAATTGAATGAAATTGTGATAACATGTAGGTGGTGGACGAAGTGGGTTATTATGCAGAGATCAACTTAGTTGATATCATCAACTTAGATGAAACAGCACTCTGACGGCCATAGCCCATAGCCACCACAAGGGACAACAAATAGAGAATCACGCGGTTTCTAGATCAAAGGTTTCAACACAACTTCTTGACCAATGCTCCAACCAATCATCAAACAAAATCAACACTTTCCTGCTATACGGTTTGCTGCTCTTCACTTTCTTCGTTTGCACTTTACTAGCTCTAAGCTTTTTTCTTATCGGGAAGTCTCAAACAACTGTATAATATTCTCCAGACCTCTCTCAGAGTTTAATTATGATTATTAATTAGTTAAAAATTTGGATTTTCTAAAATTTGAATTTCACTTTAAAGAATAAAGTGTGATCTTTTACAAATTATTTAAGGATAGAAGATCATATTTTATTCTCTAAAGAGAGAATAAAGTGAAATTCAAACTTTAAAAAATTCAAATCTATTAGTTAGTGTTTGTTAAATTGTATACAAAATTACAAAGAAATATGCACTCTTCATAGCGAAATAGTAAGGACCAGGATTATATTATTCATTACCTTACCAATGTTGAATGTATGAACATCATCACTAATATTAAATAACTAAAAGTATATGATTAAGCAATTGACTAGCACCTTCCTGATCAAATATGAAGATGTAGGCAGTGACATGTGGCTGATGCTGCGAGGAGGATATGGCCGTATGGTCATCGGCATGTCGTTAAATGTAGATTTGGCTCTTATATAGTTATATATGGGAAATTGCACCATCTCCACTATTACGCGTTTATTTTTGAAGGCTAGTATTTGCCCACAAAGATAACCCGCAACTTTTCATGCTTATCCCCTAATTATAAGGTGTAACACCGTTGCCGCTTATATTATACGTCACATTTATGCCCATACCATAAACGGTGTATTAATAATTAGTGATGCAACAATCAAATATAGAATATATATTAAAATAAAAAATAAATTAAATAATAAATATTTATGTATAAATATATGATAATTAATTTATTAGTTGATCTTTTATTATATACACATCATGTTACATTTCGTGTTTCGAAGAGGCAAAGCAACAAGCTTTGATCCTCATTATTCTCCATTCCGTTAAAAGCAATTTTAAAAAATCAAACAAAATTGTTGAAGGAAAAATCCTTACTAAAAGTTCAAGTCAAAGTTTAGATAGAAAAGATGACTGTTTTTTTATTTTAAAATAGATATCTTATGAAAATATTTTTATATAAAAATAATATTATAAATCGTTAGATAATTTATTTAAATTTATTTAATTAAATATGTTAAAATATTTAATAATTTATAATATTATTTTCATGCGAGATATAAAAATAACTATTGATTTTAAATGTACTAATCAATTATAAAAAAATGAATAACTTATATTTTTTATTAAGAAGGAGGAATAGCTTAGTTAATAGCAACTTTTATTATTTAAACAAAAATAAGCATGCTAAATTCTTGTAATGGTTTAGCTTGATTCAAAATTGTTGAAATTTAAACTAAATTTATCAATAATTTATAATCAAGTTGGAGAATTCAAATTGAGTTAAAATTTTTAGAAATTGATAGAAGTTTCATAAATTAAAAGATTACTTATTTAAGATGGTAAATATTGGTAAAACATAGAAGTTTTAAGAAAGAAATCAGTGATGCTTATCAAGTATAACTCATTGTTTTAAGTTAAAGTTTGTGGCTAGAATTTATCACAATTATGTTATCATGTGGTGACATCCTTATCAAGTAGTAAAATTAAATAGGAGTAATTATCCTAATTAGTTTCAAGGATTTTAAAATTAGATGTTTTAGTTCTCAAAAAAAATTAATACATAAATCAACTCTTAAGGTTTTATTTTGAGAGACAAATCAGTTTTCAAGTTATTTTTTGACAAAGTAATTATCCAAATTAGTCTCTAAAGATTTTAAAAATAGACATTTTAGTCCCCAAGAAAAATTAATGTACAAATCAATTCCCAATATTTCTATCTGTTAGACATAACAGTGTTCCGTCTAAAAATAAAATAAAATAATAATAATAATAATAATTATTATTATTATTATTATTATTATTATTATTATTATTATTAATTGTACAATAATAATACTGTACTATATTTTTTTGCATTTTTTAAACAAAAATAATAATAAATTTATTCATTATATATATATATTTATATAGTCACTGAATAATAATAATAAAATTATTAGAGATTATTTTATAAGAAATTCAAAGTTAAAATCATTTGATATTTTTGTATTTAATATAATTACAAGATGTACTATGTAAAAAAATATGTTTATATTAAAAAATATGTATTAAAAGAAAATATTTTAATTTGAATTTATATTAAATACATATTTTTTTAATACAAAATATTTTTTAAAATAATACATCTTTTAATTATATTAAATACAAAAATATCAAATAATTTTAACTTTGAATTTCTTGTAAAATAATCTCTAATAATTTTATTTATTATTATTATTATTATTAAGTGACTTTTATATATATATATATATATATATATATATATATATATATATATATATATATATATATATATATATATAAAAGAATCTAATAAATAAATTTATCATTATTTTTATTTAAAAAATACAAAAAATTATGGTTCAATATTATTATGTAATTAATAATAATAATAATAATAATAACAATAATAATAATAATCAATAAAATAATTAAAAATTATTTTACAAAAAATTCAAGGTTAAAACTATTTGATATTTTTGTATTTAATATAATCAAAAGATGTACTATTTTAAAAAATATGTTTGTATTTAAAAATTATGTATTTAATATAAATTTAAATTAAAATATTTTTTTAATATATATTTTTTAATACAAACATATATATTTTCTTTTACGTAGGACATATTTTGATTATATTAAATACAAAAATATCAAATGATTTTAACCTTGAATTTCTTGTAAAATAATCTATTATTATTATTATTATTATTATTATTATTATTATTATTGAGTGACTATATATATATATATATAAGAATTAATGAATAAATTTATCATTATTTTTGTCCAAAAAATATAAAAAATACAATACAATATTATTGAGCAATTAATAATAATAATTATTATTTTATTTTTGGACGGAAAACTATTATGTTTAACAGAGAAAAACATTGGGGATTGATTTGTACATTAGTTTTTCTTGGGGACTAAAATGTACGTTTTTAAAATCTTTGGGGGAATGATCTGGGTAATTATTTTGCCGGAAAATGAATTAGGGACTGATTTATCTGCTGGAGTAAAACCTTGGAGATTGATCTGTGTATTAATTTTTTTTTGGGATTAAAATGTTCAATTCTAAAATTCTTGAGGACTGATTTGAGTAATTACTCAATTAAATAGATTGCCAATTTGCTATACTAGAACTTTGCAGATATATATTGTTAACAAAAGCACTCTCTTTCCCTGCAAAGGAAAACAAAAATAAAACACCTTGAGGGCTGCCTCCGCCTCAATTTTGGATTGCGGTGATCCTTCTTTGCTTCTCGGCTCTTCTCCTCCGCCCCCTCCCCCTTAAAACCTCCTTCTAATAATTCACCTATTTCCATTTTCTTTCTCCTTTCTAACCATTTATCATTCTTCTTTTTTACGGTCTCACTTTCACTTTTTTGTCAAACACACTTCCACCACTACTACTACTCTTGTTAGTCGTTCACAGTGTTCTACTACTGCTCTCTTTTTTTCACCCGCTTTTCTCTCCTCTTCCGTATCCTCTTTTTCAGTTTTTCTGTTTATTTGAGTTTGTCTACTTGTTCTTTTCTCTATTTTTTTTAATATTTGAGATCTAAATTTAGATCTAAAATAATTTTTTGTGGTGTATTGTTATTTTTGTAAGTTTTTTGATATGATTTTACAAATCTGGAATGAAGATTCAACGAGAAAACTGTTCATCTATGAAAATGTTTTCAAATTCGAAAAGCCTTTAGACTTATTTGGAGATTGTGATTTATCTCTGCTTTTTGTCTTGTAAAATTCTTTGTAATCAAACTTTATGCCTCCTCTCATACCGTGGTTTAACATAGAGTTTATCTATTTTCTTACTTAATTTTAGAACTAATGTGTAATTTGTAAGTGTTGTTTGACTATTTTTTTATTCTCCAGTAAAAAAAAGTAACTTTGTAGATATATTAATTGTAGTTGATTAACAATGACTTAGTGACTTAGCGGTTAAGAAAATCAACATATTCAAGTCTATAAATAGGCATCATGTGTAATAGTCCGTCATGGATCTGAACTCCATTTAAGAGTATGTTGCTCGCTAATGGGTTGGTGCATGCATAGATGGGATTCAAACCCAAAACCTGCTTAAGCAAACGAGTAAGTTGATAATTTGACCAACCCAAATTCTCTATTAAGAAAGTATAATTGAGAGTAGAGTTATATCTTATTGCTATCATGTTGCTCTTTTTTTCTAATATGTTGTTATATTATTATTGACAAAAAATTATATTGAAGCTATATTGTATTATTATAGAGATATTTATGTAAACGAGCCATCTGAACAAAATCAATTGTGAGTATTATACTTTAAAATTAGAGTAAATAGCTATGTTTGGTCATAAAAGATTCGAACGCTAACAAAACTGACTATAAAATAATAAAATTAAAATTTGTACCCATGAAAGATCGACTTTCTACGATAAAATTATCTTAATCCTAAAAAATTACCAAAACTTCTAAATTATTCTTCTCTCACCCCTCATCATCACATTACTTTCTCTCTCTCCTTCCTCTTACAACACAGGCTTGCTGCTTCCAATCCCCCTTCATTCTCTTTCATTCACCACCACCACCACCAGTTGCACCTACTACTACAAGTCTACAACTACAAGTACAACACCACCACCACACACACTCTTTCACTTCAGTTACATTATTCATCAATGGCGGAACCACAAGCAACAAACTACATTTCACGAGAAAAACACGGCAAGCAGAACAAACCCCTAAGATCTATGAATCTCCATTCACGGCAAAGTCTACAACATCACCAACTAACTCCAACAACATCCAGGTGGCGCCTCCCCAATCCCCATTGCTCGACCTCGCCGGTCAAGACGTAACTTACACATTCCTTGCATCCACCCCAAGCATGCCTTCAACCGCCTCGAACCTCTCTTCACCGGCTCCTACCTCGCTAACCTATCTTTGAAGCTTCCAAAGACTACCGAAACCTCCTCTCTACCTTCACAAGATTGGGCCTCTTCGACCATAACCACGTCGTTCTAACTTCTCTCGTTTTCATTTCCTTTATGTTCTGTTTATGCGGTTTTCTTCGGTCAGACTTGCCTGGTTTGCATTAGCTCGGGAGGTTTGATGGGAATTTTATGGATTTAGAACGGTTGAAGGTTGTGGGAAGAGTTCAGATCGAAAAAAATGGAATCTATTACTCATCGGCTCCGAAGACATGCAAAGAAAGACCCAAAAATAGCAGCGGTGAATAGAAGGGGATGAAAGAGGATCGAAGTGACAAGCATGTGCTGAGAGAGAAGGGGGAGAGAGAGAGAGTAATGTGATGATGATGGGTGAGGAAAAGGTAATTTGGAGGTTTTGGGTAATTTTTTAAGGTAATTTTGTTGTTTCATAATTAATTTTGTCAGCATTCGAATATTTCATAGTTAGAAATGGTTATTTACTCTTTGTTGAGTTAAGAAAACAATTAACATATTGATGATGACAAACATGAGTAAATTGGGCTAATAACCCAAGTGGGATTTAATGAAATATTTTAGTGTGCAGGCCCAAAACTTGTTTTTGTTACAGCCCAAACAAATGAAACCAAAAGTTATTCAGAGCTGCTGAGGGAACATGGATCCACTAACCAAGTCCATCAGCGTTCAACCAAAAGAAATGATTTTTCAAAGCTGAGTCTCAGTATTGTTCTCATCGGGTAAACACAAGAAAGAAAGAGAGAGTTTCACTTTCGGACTTAAACTCTAGAGAAGGAAGAAAGAGAAAGCTAATCAAGAAAGCAATGTCCTATCAAGCTAATCAAAAAGCATGTTAAGCTAGTTCAGAGGTTAAAGATAAATAATTTTTATTTGCATACAAGTTGATTTCTTCACATCTTCTCCTACTCTCTGCAATGGTATTTTAGGAAAGATGAAGAAAATGGTGGTTGATTATCTCTGCGGTATATCAATGGCTCAAACTGTTACTTGGAGCCAAAGCATAATTTCAAGGGTTTGAATTTGGGATTGTCACTGAGCAAACAAATTTATGCTGCTCTGCACTCCTCGGTCAAACAAGAACTATATTTGAAATACCTAACTTTTGAGGTTGATTGAAGAAAGAGAAGGGATGATCTCTGCTAGCCCAAGGTCCAAGAAGTTGACCTTGAGGAAACCCTAATTGAGGCTTTAATCAAGATACGAAAAGGAAAATGATTCTCATTAGAGCTCAAGGAGAGAGAACGAGAGAGAGAGAGAGAGAGAGAGAGAGAGAGAGAGAGTAAAGAGTGAATCCTCACTACTGAGTTTGAAGTCTTAGAAGTATTGCACCTACACTAATAAAAAGAACACTATGCCAAGATGAAGAACAATGTTATGAGTTCAGATGTTGGGTTCAGTACATAGAGTCAAGGTTGTGAATTGTCATCACCTTCATGTTTTACTATTTTGTACTTCAGTTTCAATGTATATCTTTCTTAGTTTTTGATGAGCGGATAATTTATACGCTTTTTGGCATTGTTTTTAGGTCATTTTTAGTAAGTTTAAGCTACTTTTAGGGATGTTTTCATTAGTTTTTATGTTAAATTCACATTTCTAGACTTTACTAAGAGTTTGTGTGTTTTCTGTGATTTCAGGTAATTTCTGGCTGAAATTGAGGGACTTGAGCAAAACTCTGATAGGAGGTTGACAAAGGACTGCTGATGCTGTTGGAATCCGACCTCCCTGCACTCAAAATGGATTTTCTGGAGCTACAGAACTCCAAATGGCTCGCTCTCAACGGCGTTGGAAAGTAGACATCAAGAGCTTTCCAGAAATATATAATAGTCCATACTTTATTCGGGAATTGATGACGTAAAGTGGCGCTCAACGCCAAGTACATGCTGCTGTCTGGAGTTAAACGCTAGAAACACGTCACAACCTGGAGATTGAACGCCCAAAACACATTATAACTTGGCGTTCAACTCCAAGAGAAGCCTCAGCTCGTGGATAGATCAAGCTCGGCCCAAACATACACCAAGTGGGCCCCGGAAGTGGATTTATGCATCAATTACTTACTCATGTAAACCCTAGTAGCTAGTTTAGTATAAATAAGACTTTTTACTAGTGTATTAGTCATCTTTTGACCATTCGGTCTTTTGATCACCTTCATGGGGGCTGGCCATTCGGCCATGCCTGAACCTTTTACTTATGTATTTTCAACGGTGGAGTTTCTACACACCATAGATTAAGGGTGTGGAGCTCTACTGTACCTCAAGTTTCAATA
The DNA here is from genome assembly GCF_003086295.3 of Arachis hypogaea. Lineage (NCBI taxonomy): Eukaryota > Viridiplantae > Streptophyta > Magnoliopsida > Fabales > Fabaceae > Arachis > Arachis hypogaea. Next base: position 88,040,583 of record NC_092040.1, read on the forward strand.
CAATTACTATTATTTTCTATTCAATTCTCTTTTATTCTTATTCCAAGATATACGTTGCACTTCAACTTAATGAATGTGATGATCCGTGACACTCATCATCATTCTCACCTATGAACGCGCGTGACTGACAACCACTTCCGTTCTATCTTAGGCCGGGCGCATATCTCTTAGATTCCCCAACAGAATCTTCGTGGTATAAGCTAGATAGATGGCGGCATTCATGGGAATCCGAAAAGTCTAACCTTGTCTGTGGTATTTCGAGTAGGATTCCGGGAATCTAGAAAGTCTAACCTTGTCTGTGGTATTCCGAGTAAGATTCCGGTATTGAATGACTGTGACGAGCTTCAAAAACTCCTGAAGGCTGGGCGTTAGTGACAGACGCAAAAGAATCACTGGATTCTATTCCAACCTGATTGAGAACCGAAAGATGATTAGCCGTGCTGTGACAGAGCATTTGGACCATTTTCACTGAGAGGATGGGATGTAGCCATTGTCAAGGGTGATGCCTCCAGACGATTAGCCATGCAGTGACAGCGCATAGGACCATTTTTCCGAGAAGATGAAAAGTAGTCATTGACGATGGTGATGCCCTACATACAGCTTGCCATGGAAAGGAGTAAGAAGAAATTGGATGAATGTAATAAGAAAGTAGAGATTCAAGAGGAGCACAGCACCTCCACATGCCTATCTGAAATTCCCACTATTGATCTACATAAGTATTTCTATCCTATTTTATTTTCTGTTTATTATTAATTTTCGAACTCATCATAAACTATTTAATCTGCCTAACTGAGAATTACAAGGTGACCATAGCTTGCTTCATACCAACAATCTCTGTGGGATCGACCCTTACTCACGTAAGGTATTACTTGGACGACCCAGTACATTTGCTGGCTAGTTGAACGGAGTTGTGTCCACACATAGCAAAGAGCCATTATAATGATTCCATACAACAACAAAGAATACTACATTGATGTGATCACAATTTCGTCCACCAAGTTTTTGGCGCCATTGCCGGGGATTGTTCGAGTATGGACAACTGACGGTTCATCTTGTTGCTCAGATTAGGTAATTTTCTTTTCAAAATTTTTTTTTCAAAAAAAAAAATCTTTTTCAAAATTTTCTTTTCTTTTTCATTTTTCCAAAAATATTTTCGAAAAAATTTAATAATAATTCAAAAAAAAATCATAAAATCATAAGAATAAAAAATATTGTGTGTTTCTTGTTTGAGTCTTGAGTCAATTTTTAAGTTTGGTGTCAATTGCATGCTTTAAAAATTTTTTCTTACATTTTTCGAAAATTCATGCATTCATAGTGTTCTTCATGATCTTCAAGTTGTTCTTGGTAAGTCCTCTTGGTTGATCTTGATGTTTTCTTGTTTTGTGTTATTTGTTGTTTTTCATGTGCATTTTTCGTTTGTTAGAGTTCATGCATTAAAGATTTCTAAGTTTGGTGTCTTGCATGTTTTCTTTGCACAAAATTTTTTTTCAAAAATATGTTCTTGATGTTCATCATGATCTTCAAAGTGTTCTTAGTGTTTATCTTGACATTCATAGTGTTCTTGCATGCATTCCTTGTTTTAATCCAAAAAGAAAAGAGAAAAACACAATTATGACGTTTTAATTTTAATTATTTTTCTCTCTCATCATTAAAAATTTAAAAAAATAAAAAATATCTTTTCCTTATTTCCCTCCAAATTTTCAAAAATTTGGGTTGACTTGGTCAAAAAATTTTAAAAATTAGTTGTTTTTTACAAGTCAAGTCAAATTTTCAATTTTAAAAATCTTATCTTTTGAAAATCCTTTTCAAAAAATTATATCTTTTTCATTTTTTTCTATTTTTCAAAAATTTCAAAAATCTTTTTCAAAATATCTTCAAAATCTTTTTCTTATCTTTATATCAAATTTTCGAAAATTAGCTAACAATTAATGTGATTGATTCAAAAATTTGAAGTTTGTTACTTTCTTGTTAAGAAAGGATCAATCTTTAAATTCTAGAATCATATCTTGTAGTTACTTGTTAGTTAAGTAATTAATTTTAATTTTAAAAATTAAATCTTTTTCAAACATATCTTTTTATCACATCTTCTTATCTTATCTCTTTATCATATCTTTTTCAAAATTTTATCTTTTTCAAAAAATTTAATTTTAAAATATCTTATCTAATTTCTTATCTTCTTATCTTTTCAAATTTGATTTTAATATCTTTTTCAACTAACTAATTAACTTTTTGTTTGTTTCTTATCTTTTTCAAAACCAACTAACTACCTATCCCTCTCTAATTTTCGAAAATACCTCTCTCTTTTTCAAAATTTTTTTTAATTGTTTTAAATTTTAATTTTAATCTTATCTTATCTCTAATTTTCGAAAATTACTAACCCCTTTTTAAAATTATTTTCAAATTTTCTATCTCTTCTCTCTTATTCTATTTAATTATTTATTTACTAACACTTCTCTTCACCTCTCTTCATCTACATATCTGAACCCACTCTTCCTCACTCTTCTCCCCTTTCTTTTTCTACTAACATAAAGGAATCTCTATACTGTGACATAGAGGATTCCTCTTTCTTTTCTTGTTTCTTCTCTTTCACATGAGCAGGAACAAGGACAAAAGCACTCTTGTTGAAGCTGATCCTGAACCTGAAAGGACTTTGAAGAGGAAACTAAAAGAAGCTAAATTACAACAATCCAGAAGTAACCTTTCAGAAATTTTCGAACAAGAGAAGGAGATGGCTGCCGAACCCAATAATGATAATGCAAGGAGAATGCTTGGTGACTTCACAAAACCAACGTCCAAATTTGATGGAAGAAGCATCTCCATTCCTGCCAATGGAGCCACTAATTTTGAGCTGAAACCTCAGCTAGTTGCCTTAATGCAACAAAACTGCAAGTTCTATGGACTTCCATCTGAAGATCCTTATCAGTTTTTAACTGAGTTCTTGCAGATCTGTGAGACTGTTAAGACGAATGGAGTAGATCCTGAAGTCTACAGGCTCATGCTTTTCCCTTTTGCTGTAAGAGACAAAGCTAGAATATGGTTGGATTCACAACCTAAGGATAGCCTGGACTCCTAGGAGAAGCTGGTCACGGCTTTCTTGGATAAATTCTTTCCTCCTCAAAAGCTGAGCAAGCTGAGAGTGGATGTTCAAACCTTCAAACAAAAAGATGGTGAATCCCTCTATGAAGCTTGGGAAAGAAACAAGCAGCTGACCAAAAGGTGTCCATCTGACATGTTTTCAGAATGGACCATATTAGATATATTCTATTATGGTCTATCTGAATTTTCAAAAATGTCATTAGACCATTCTACAGGTGGATCCATTCACCTAAAGAAAACGCCTGCAGAAGCTCAAGAACTGATTGACATGGTTGCAAATAACCAATTCATGTACACTTCTGAAAGGAATTCCGTGAATAATGGGACACCTCAGAGGAAGGGAGTTCTTGAAATTGATGCTCTGAATGCCATATTGGCTCAGAACAAAGTGTTGACTTAGCAAGTCAACATGATCTCTCAAAGTCTGAATGGATGGCAAAATGCATCCAACAGTACTAAAGAGGCAGCTTCTGAAGAAGCTTATGATCCTGAGAACCCTGCAATAGCAGAGGTTAATTACATGGGTGAACCTTATGGAAACACCTATAATTCATCATGGAGAAATCATCTAAATTTCTCATGGAAGGATCAACAAAAGCCTCAACAAGGCTTTAACAATGGTGGACGCAATAGGCTGAGTAATAGCAAGCCTTTTCCATCATCTTCTCAGCAACAGACAGAGAATTCTGAACAAAACACGTCTGATTTAGCCAATTTAGTCTCTGATCTGTCAAAGGCCACTTTCAGTTTCATGAATGAAATAAGATCCTCCATCAGAAATCTGGAGGCACAAGTGGGCCAGCTGAGTAAGAAAGTCATTGAAACTCCTCCTAGTATTCTCCCAAGCAATACAGAAGAGAATCCAAAAGGAGAGTGCAAGGCCATTGATTTGATCAATATGGCCGAATGCACAAGGGAGGAGAAGGACGAAAATCCTAGTGAGGAAGACCTCCTGGGACGTCTCTCAAGCAAGAAGGAGTTTCCTATTAAGGATCCAAAGGAATCTGAGGCAAATATAGAGACCATAGAGATTCCATTAAATCTCCTTCTGCCATTCATGAGCTCTGAAGACTATTCTTCCTCTGAAGAGGATGAAGATGTGACTGGAGAGCAAGTTGCTCAATATTTAGGAGCTATCATGAAGCTGAATGCCAAGTTGTTTGGTAATGAGACATGGGAAAGTGAACCTCCCTTACTCATTAATGAACTAGATACCTGGATTCAGCAACTTTTACCTCAAAAGACACAAGATCCTGGCAAGTTCTTAATACCTTGTACCATAGGCACCATGACCTTTGAAAAAGCTCTATGTGATCTGGGGTCAGGGATAAATCTTATGCCACTCTCTGTAATGGAGAAGCTTGGATCATTGAGGTACAACCTGCCTTGTTCTCATTATAATTGGCAAACAAGTCATTGAGACAAGCTTATGGAATAGTAGAGGACGTGTTAGTAAAGGTTGAAGGCCTTTACATCCCTGCTGATTTCATAATCTTAGACACTAGGAAGGAAGAGGATGAATGTATCATCCTTGGAAGACCTTTCCTAGCTACAGCAGGAGCTGTGATAGATGTCAACAGAGGTGAATTAGTCCTTCAATTGAATGGGGACTGGTGCACAAAATTGTGATCAATACTTTTCACAACTCAAATAATCCCCGGTAATAAATCCAAAAACTTGGTGCTCAATACCATGGCATAAACACAACTTCGCACAACTAACCAGCAAGTGTACTGGGTCGTCCAAGTAATAAACCTTACGCGAGTAAGGCTCGATCCCACAGAGATTGTTGGTATGAAGCAAGCTATGGTCACTTTGTAAATATTAGTCAGGCAAACTCAAATGGTTATGAATGATGAAAAAAACATAAAGATAAAGATAGAGATACTTATGCAATTCATTGGTGGGAATTTCAGATAAGCGTATGGAGATGCTGTGTTCCTTCCGTCTCTCTGCTTTCCTACTGTCTTCATCTAATCCTTCTTACTCCTTTCCATGGCAAGCTGTATGTAGGGTTTCACCGTTGTCAGTGGCTACCTCCCATCCTCTCAGTGAAAATGTTCAACGCACCCTGTCACGGCACGGCTAATCATCTGTCGGTTCTCAATCAGGTTGGAATAGAATCCAGTGATTCTTTTGCGTCTGTCACTAACGCCCAGCCTTCAGGAGTTTGAAGCTCGTCACAGTCATCCAATCATTGAATCCTACTCAGAATACCACAGACAAGGTTTAGACCTTCCGGATTCTCTTGAATGCCGCCATCAATTCTAGCTTATACCACGAAGATTCCGGTTAAAGAATCCAAGAGATATCCACCCAATCTAAGGTAGAACGGAGGTGGTTGTCAGGCACACGTTCATAGGTGAGAATGATGATGAGTGTCACGGATCATCACATTCATCAAGTTGAAGAACAAGTGATATCTTAGAACAAGAACAAGCGGAATTGAATAGAAGAACAATAGTAATTTCATTAATACTCGAGGTACAGCAGAGCTCCACACCTTAATCTATGGTGTGTAGAAACTCCACCGTTGAAAATACATAAGAACAAGGTCTAGGCATGGCCGTGAGGTCAGCCCCCAATGATCAAAAGATTCAAAGATCTCAAGATGATAATACAATAGTAAAAGGTCCTACTTATAGAGAACTAGTAGCCTAGGGTTTACACAGATGAGTAAAATGACATAAAAATCCACTTCTGGGCCCACTTGGTGTGTGCTTGGGCTGAGCATTGAAGCATTTTCGTGTAGAGACTCTTCTTGGAGTTAAACGCCAGCTTTTATGCCAGTTTGGGCGTTAAACTCCCATTCTTGTGCCAGTTCCGGCGTTTAACGCTGGGAATTCTGATGGTGACTTTGAATGCCGGTTTGGGCCATCAAATCTTGGTCAAAGTATGGACTATCATATATTGCTGGAAAGCCCAGAATGTCTACTTTCCAACGCCATTGAGAGCGCGCCAATTGGGCTTCTGTAGCTCCAAAAAATCTACTTCGAGTGCAGGGAGGTCAGAATCCAACAGCATCTGCAGTCCTTTTTAGTCTCTGAATCAGATTTTTGCTCAGGTCCCTCAATTTCAACCAGAAAATACCTGAAATCACAGAAAAATACACAAACTTATAGTAAAGTCTAGAAAAGTGAATTTTAACTAAAAACTAATAAAAATATACTAAAAACTAACTAGATCATACTAAAAACATACTAAAAACAATGCCAAAAAGCGTACAAATTATCCGCTCATCACAACACCAAACTTAAATTGTTGCTTGTCCCCAAGCAACTAAAAATCAAATAAGATAAAAAGAAGAGAATATGCAATGAATTTCAAAAACATCTATGAAGATCAGTATTAATTAGATGAGCAGGGCTTTTAGCTTTTTGCCTCTAAATAGTTTTGGCATCTCACTCTATCCTTTGAAATTCAGAATGATTGGCTTCTTTAGGAACTCAGAATCTAGATAGTGTCATTGATTCTCCTAGTTAAGTATGATGATTCTTGAACACAGCTACTTATTGAGTCTTGGCCGTGGCCCAAAGCACTCTGTCTTCCAATATTACCACCGGATCCATACGTGCCACAGACACATAATTGGGTGAACCTTTTCAGATTGTGACTCAGCTTTGCTAGAGTCCCCAATTAGAGGTGTCCAGGGTTCTTAAGCACACTCTTTTTGCCTTGGATCACAATTTTATTTATTTCTTTTTTTTCTCTTTTTTTTTCTTTTTTTCGTTTTCTTTTCTCCCTTTTTTTTTCGTTTTTCTCCTTCTTTTTTATTTTTTTTGTATTCACTGCTTTTTCTTGCTTCAAGAATCATTTTTATGATTTTTCAGATCCTCAGTAACATGTCTCCTTTTTCATCATTCTTTCAAGAGCCAACATTCATGAACCACAAATTCAAAAGACATATGCACTGTTTAAGCATACATTCAGAAAACAAAAGTATTGCCACCACATCAAAATAATTAATCTGTTATAAAATTCAAAATTCATGCAATTCTTCTTTTTTTCAATTAAGAACATTTTTCATTCAAGAAAGGTGATGGATTCATAGGACATTCATAACTTTAAGGCATAGACACTAAGACCCTAATGATCACAAGACACAACATAGATAAACATAAGCATGATTTTCGAAAAATAGAAAAATAAAGAACAAGGAAATTAAAGAACGGGTCCACCTTAGTGATGGCGACTTATTCTTCCTCTTGAAGATCCTATGGAGTGCTTGAGCTCCTCAATGTCTCTTCCTTGTCTTTGTTGCTCCTCTCTCATGATTCTTTGATCTTCTCTAATTTTATGGAGGAGAATGGAATATTCTTGGTGCTCCACCCTTAGTTGTCCCATGTGGGAACTCAATTCTCCTAGGGAGGTGTTTAGTTGCTCCCAATAGTTTTGTGGAGAAAAGTGCATCCCTTGAGGCATCTCAGGGATTTGATGATGAGAGGGGTCTCTTGTTTGCTCCATCCTCTTCTTAGTGATGGGCTTGTCCTCATCAATGGGGATGTCTCCCTCTATGTCAACTCCAACTGAATAATAGAGGTGACTGATGAGCGGATAATTTGTACGCTTTTTGGCATTGTTTTTAGTATGTTTTTAGTATGATCTAGTTAGTTTTTAGTATATTTTTATTAGTTTTTAGTTAAAATTCACTTTTCTGGACTTTACTATGAGTTTGTGTGTTTTTCTGTGATTTCAGGTATTTTCTGGCTGAAATTGAGGGACCTGAGCAAAAATCTGATTCAGAGACTGAAAAGGACTGCAGATGCTGTTGGATTCTGACCTCCCTGCACTCGAAGTGGATTTTCTGGAGCTACAGAAGCCCAATTGGCGCGCTCTCAACGGCGTTGGAAAGTAGACATCCTGGGCTTTCCAGCAATATATGATAGTTCATACTTTGCCCAAGATTTGATGGACGAAACCGGCGTTCAAAGTCACCCTCAGAAATTCCAGCGTTAAACGCCGGAACTGGCACCAAATTGGGAGTTAAACGCCCAAACTGGCATAAAAGCTGGCGTTTAACTCCAAGAGGAGTCTCTACACGAAAATGCTTCATTGCTCAGCCCAAGCACACACCAAGTGGGCCCGGAAGTGGATTTTTATGTCATTTACTCATCTCTGTACACCCTAGGCTACTAGTTCTCTATAAGTAGGACCTTTTACTATTGTATTTTCATCTTTGGATTATTTTTGATCCTTTGATCATCTTTGGGACATCTAGTTCTTAGATCATGTTTGGGGGCTGGCCTCACGGCCATGCCTAGACCTTGTTCTTATGTATTTTCAACGGTGGAGTTTCTACACACCATAGATTAAGGTGTGGAGCTCTGCTGTACCTCGAGTATTAATGCAATTACTATTGTTCTTCTATTCAATTCCGCTTGTTCTTGTTCTAAGATATCACTTGTTCTTCAACTTGATGAATGTGATAATCCGTGACACTCATCATCATTCTCACCTATGAACGTGTGACTGACAACCACCTCCGTTCTACCTTCGATTGGGTGGATATCTCTTGGATTCCTGATACACGATGCATGGTTGATCGCCTGACAACCGAGTGCTCGCCTGACAAACGAGCCAGCCATTCCGTGAGATCAGAGTCTTCGTGGTATAGGCTAGAACTGATGGCGGCATTCAAGAGAATCCGGAAGGTCTAACCTTGTCTGTGGTATTCTGAGTAGGATTCAATGATTGAATGACTGTGACGTGCTTCAAACTCCTGAGGGCGGGGCGTTAGTGACAGACGCAAAAGAATCACTAGATTCTATTCCGGCTTGATCGAGAACCGACAGATGGATAGCCGTGCCGTGACAGGGTGCGTTGAACATTTCCACTGAGAGGATGGGAGGTAGCCACTAACAACGGTGAAACCCTTGCTTAAGCTTGCCATGGAAAGGAGGAAGAAGGATTGGATGAAGACAGTAGGAAAGCAGAGAGACGGAAGGGAAGGCATCTTCATACGCTTATCTGAAATTCCTACCAATGAATTACATAAGTATCTCTATCTTTATCTTTATGCTTTATGCGTTTATCACCATACCCATTTGAGTTTGCCTGACTGAGATTTACAAGGTGACCATAGCTTGCTTCATACCAACAATCTCTGTGGGATCGACCCTTACTCGCGTAAGGTTTATTACTTGGACGACTCAGTACACTTGCTGGTTAGTTGTGCGAAGTTGTGTTTATGCCATGGTATTGAGCACCAAGTTTTTGGGGCCATTACTAGGGATTATTTGAGTTGTGAAAAAGTATTGATCACAATTTTGTGCACCAAGTTTTTGGCGCCGTTGCCGGGGATTGTTGAGTTTGGACAACTGACGGTTCATCTTGTTGCTTAGATTAGGTATTTTTTTTTCAGAATTCTTGAAGATGAATTCTAGAGTTTCATGATGATTTGTTGAAATCTGGCTGGCTGTGAAGCCATGTCTAATTTCATTGGACCGAGGTTTCAACTTATCATCACAAGAGCTTGTTGATTTCTATCAATCTTGCTTTTGGAGCAGTGATCTGCTAAGGCTTGGCTGGCCATTGGCCATGTCTAATGTTTTGGACCGAAGCTTTCTTTGAAAGCTTGGCTGGCTGTGAAGCCATGTCTAATTCCTGGACCGGAGTCTTAGACTAGCATTGCACTGATTCCTGGAATTCTCATTAAGAATTTTGATACCTTTATTTTCTTTTTCCACTTAATTTTCGAAAAAAGCACAAAAAAAAAATTTACAAAATCATAAAAACAAAAAAATATTCTATGTTTCTTGTTGAGACACTAGTCTCATGTTAAGTTTGGTGTCAATTGCATGCATTCATTCATGTGTCTTAGTGATCCTCAAGATGTTCTTGATGATTTCTTACTCTAATATTTAAATTCTCTTGACTTGAGTGTTTTGTGTGTCTCATATGCATTCTCATTAGTGTTAGTAGTATACAAACTACTAAGTTTGGTGTCTTGCATGCATTGTTATTTGATTCTTGTTGCATTTTGATTTTTCCTTATTATTAAAAATCCAAAAATATTTTTAATTTGTGTCTTTTCAAATCAATAATACAGAGAATTGAAGATTCAGAACATACAGCTGAGGAATTACACAGAAAAGCTGGGCGTTCAAAACGCCCAGTGAAGAAGGACAGACTGGCGTTTAAACGCCAGCCAGGATACCTGGTTGGGCGTTTAACGCCCAAAAGGTAGTGTTTTGGGCGTTAAACGCCAGAATGTGCACCATTCTGGGCGTTTAACGCCAGGATGGCACAAGAGGGAAGATTCTGTTTTCAATGCAAATTTTTTTCAAGTTTTCAAGGTTTTTCAAAATCAAATCTTTTTCAAATCATATCTTTTCAATCATATGTTTTCAAAATCAATTTCTTTCTATTTTTTAAATACTTGCTATCAATCAATGATTTGATTCAACATTTCAAGTATGTTGCCTTTTCTGTTGAGAAAGGTTTAATGTTTGAATCATATCTTTTCTTGTTAGCCAAGTTTTTAATTCTCAAAATCAAATCTTTTTAAAATATTTTTCAAATCATATCTTCTCAATCACATCTTTTTAAAATCAATCATATCTTCTTAACCACATCTTTTTCAAAATAGTTTTCAATCAAATCTTTTTTATTTCTAATTTCAAAATCTTTTTCAAAAATCACTTGATTTCTTTTCCACTTTCATTTTCGAAAATCAATTAGTGTTTTTCAAAAATGTTTTCAAAATCTTTTACTTAATTTTCGAAAATTACTTCCCTTCTTCTCACATCCTTCTGTTTATGGACTAACACTATTCCTTAATGCAAAATTCGAACTCCATCTTCTTTGATAAGTTCGAATTTTCTACTTCTGTCTTCTACTTTTCTTCTCCTCTGACACCTAAAGGAATCTCTATACTGTGACATAGAGGATTCCACATTTTCTTGTTCCCTTCTCTTTCTTATGAGCAGGAGCAAGGACAAAAGCATTCTTGTTGAGGCTGACCCTGAACCCGAAAGGACCTTGAAGAGAAAGCTAAGAGAAGCCAAAGCACAACTCTCTGTAGAGGACCTAACAGAAATCTTCAAAGAAGAAGAACCTATGGCAGCCGAAAACAACAACAATGCCAACAATGCAAGGAAGGTGCTGGGTGACTTTACTGCACCTACTCCCGACTTCTATGGGAGAAGCATCTCTATCCCTGCCATTGGAGCAAACAACTTTGAGCTTAAGCCTTAATTAGTTTCTCTAATGCAACAGAATTGCAAGTTCCATGGACTTCCATTGGAAGATCCTCATCAATTTTTAGCTGAATTCTTGCAAATCTGTGACACTGTCAAGACTAATGGGGTTGACCCTGAGGTCTACAGACTTATGCTATTCCCTTTTGCTGTAAGAGACAGAGCTAGGAAATGGTTGGACTCACAACCTAAAGAAAGCCTGAACTCTTGGGAAAAGCTAGTCAATGCCTTCTTGGCAAAGTTCTTTCCACCTCAAAAATTGAGTAAGCTTAGAGTGGAAGTCCAAACCTTCAGACAGAAGGAAGGAGAATCCTTCTATGAAGCTTGGGAAAGATACAAACAATTAATCAGAAAGTGTCCATCTGATATGCTTTCTGAATGGAGCATCATAGGTATTTTCTATGATGGTCTCTCTGAACTATCCAAAATGTCTTTGGATAGCTCTGCTGGAGGCTCTCTTCATCTGAAGAAGACGCCTACAGAAGCTCAAGAGCTGATTGAAATGGTTGCAAATAACCAATTCATGTACACTTCTGAAAGGAATCCTGTGAACAATGGGACTAGTCAGAAGAACGGAGTTCTTGAGATTGACACTCTGAATGCCATATTGGCTCAGAACAAAATATTGACTCAACAAGTCAATATGATTTCTCAAAGTCTGTCTGGAATGCAAAATGCACCAAGCAGTACTAAGGAGGCTTCATCTGAGGAAGAAGCTTATGATCCTGAGAACCCTTCAATGGAAGAGGTGAATTACATGGGAGAACCCTATGGAAACACCTATAATCCTTCATGGAGAAATCATCCAAATTTTTCATGGAAGGATCAACAGAGACCTCAACAAGGTTTCAACAATAATAATGGTGGAAGAAACAGGTTTAGCAATAGCAAACCTTTTCCATCATCTTCTCAGCAACAGACAGAAAGTTCTAAGCAGAATAACTCTGACTTAGCAACCATGGTCTCTGATCTAATCAAAACCACTCAAAGTTTCATGACTGAAACAAGGTCCTCCATTAGAAACTTGGAGGCACAAGTGGGTCAGCTGAGCAAGAAAATTACTGAACTCCCTCCTAGTACTCTTCCAAGCAACACAGAAGAAAATCCAAAAGGAGAGTGCAAAGCCATCAACATGGCCTAATTTGGAGAGGAAAGAGAGGCAGTGAACGCCACTGAGGAAGACCTCAATGGATGTCCACTGGCCTCCAATGAGTTCCCCAATGAGGAACCATGGGAATCTGAGGCTCAAAATGAGACCATAGAGATTCCATTGGACTTACTTCTGCCATTCGTGAGCTCTGATGAGTATTCTTCCTCTGAAGAGGATGAGTATGTCACTGAAGAGCAAGTCGCTAAATACCTTGGAGCAATCATGAAGTTGAATGACAAGTTATTTGGAAATGAGACTTGGGAGGATGAACCCCCTTTGCTCACCAAAGAACTGAATGACTTGTCTAGGCAGAAACTGCCTCAAAGAGACAGGATCCTGGGAAGTTTTCAATACCTTGTACCATAGGCACCATGACCTTCAAGAAGGCCTTGTGTGACTTAGGGTCAAGTGTAAACCTCATGCCTCTCTCTGTAATGGAGAAACTAGGGATCTTTGAGGTGCAAGCTGCAAAAATCTCACTAGAGATGGCAGGCAATTCAAGAAAACAAGCCCATGGACTTGTAGAGGATGTTTTGGTAAAAGTTGAAGACCATTACATCCCTACTGATTTCATAGTCCTAGAGACTGGGAAGTGCATGGATGAATCCATCATCCTTGGCAGACCCTTCCTAGCCACAGCAAAGGCTGTGATTGATGTTGATAAAGGAGAGTTGATCATTCAAGTGAATGAAGAATCCTTGATGTTTAAGGCTCAAGGATATCCCTCTATCATCATGGAGAGGAAGCATGAAGAGCTTCCCTCAAAACAGAGCCAAACAAAGCCCCCACAGTCAAACTCTAAGTTTGGTGTTGGGAGGCCACAACCAATCTCTAAGTTTGGTGTTGAACCCCCACATTCAAACTCTAAGTTTGGTGTTGGGAGGTTCCAACATAGCTCTGAGCATTTCTGAGGCTCCATGAGAGTCCTCTGTCAAGCTAATGACATTAAAGAAGCGTTTGT